>NC_030677.2:133226088-133336088 GCF_000004195.4 Xenopus tropicalis
TAAAAAGTTGCGCATTTTGCGTAGCGTTAAAACTTACGCGAAAAATGCGCAACTTTTCGCGTAAGTTTTAACGCTACGCAAAATGCGCAACTTTTTGCGCAACTTTCGTAATGGATAGGAAAACTCGCGTTTTTACGCAAAAATCGTAATGGATCCGAAAAATTCGTAAAGAATCCGAAAAAATCGCAAAACATACGAAAAAATCGCAAAGTACCGATCATTACGAAAAAAACGCAATCGGACTCCATTCGACCCGTTCGTGGGTAAGTAAATCAGCCCCTAAATCTTATCTTCTACCAGTTTGTCCATATCTTTCTACAAATAAATGTTCACATTAATTTTGTTTAAACATTTAAGTGCCATATCCTGCATCAGACATTGAAAACTTGTTTAAGTTGAGCCATGGTTTAGTCCATTAGCTGTGACTGATCACCTGTATACATGGAGGAAAACAAGAGATTAATCATTGGCTTTTTCAGAGTCCCTTGTAACCAAAATATCTCCATTTTGTAACATTCTGAAGCTGCACATTGTTATTATTGAAAACTTAAAAAAAAAACATTTTGGATTTTGGTATTAGTCTTTGCTTGGGATGCAATAAGGTCCTCATTATCTATCTTTGGCTTCTCCTTCTGCTTTACCACCATTAGGGGTATATTTATCATGCTGTGTAAAAAGTGGAGTAAAACATTACCAGTGATGTTGTTCATAGCAGCCAATCAGATGCTTTGCTTTTCTAACTGTTGAAATCTAATTGCTGATTGGTTGCCCCGGGCAACATCACTGGTAATTCTTCACTCCACTTTTTACACAGCATGATAAATATACCTCTAATTGTACTATTTATAAACCCAAAAATAATCACTTTCTTCTTCATTATTATTAGGGGCAGATTTCTCAAAATGTGAGTTTAGAGCTTAATACATAAAAAATTACCACCATTCTACTCATTCCTATGGGATTTTTAAAAGAGTATTTATCAAGAGGTGAACTCTAACTTTCACCCATTATTAATCTCCAAACTCACATTTTGAAAAATCTGCCCATAGAGTGGTCCTTAATGTTTTTCTGTTTTCCTTTTTACGGAAATAAATTGAGAACAGGAATGATTTAATATAGTTTAAAAAACATTAAAATACCATTAAAACCATTTGTGTTATGTGTTTTATATGAAAACCTCCAGTTCTAATCCATTTTTTTTAGGATGATAAAGTTTGTTTTCGCAATCAATAATATTTGAGAGAATGCATTTTAATTGCTACAGAGTCCAATTGTGGTAATCTTTACCACACCAGTCAAATATTGGCATTGAGCATGATGACGTTAGGTTTGTATGTAGTTTATTAACCAAAAAAAGAAAACATGCTCCTAAGAAATACTTTTTGTCTTATATTGCTTCCAGATATATACTGGAAATCAACAGTGAGAATCCTAAATGAGGACACACAGTTTTAGGATAGGCGTCTGCATAATTTTGACCATACAATGTGTATGGATAATTTTTGGCCATATAGTGTATGTGTCTGCAGTTCTTAAGATGGCCAATAATATACAAATATTTTAATTTTTAATTTCCTAAAATAGTCTTTGATCATTGCTACATTTTTGTTTTCCCCTACTAAACAATTTTGCTGATAAAGCTGAGCTATGATTACATCACAGTCAGTGGTCCAAAGTAGAAAATCAAACTGTCTAATGATATTTGGCTTGATAGAATAGAATATATACTAACTTTGGGAAAGCAGAGAAAACTATCATTAGTAGTAAGATAGCGGAGAGATGCTTATACACTGTATATGGATACAACAGAGAAGGGGAAAGAGTGGTAGAAGGGAGACTGACCCCTTTAATGGCTAACAACGTTCTGCTAGTGCTTTTCTATATGATGGGTACTGGAGGCTTGCAAGAAGAGAAAGAGATAGAGAGAGTGTGTGGTGAGCATGATGAACAGAGAGGATCCACCATGTTGTGATATTAGTGTAAGTGATAAAATTCCTGGTCAGTTGTCTCTGGTCTGCCCGTCTACAACATGGAAACATAGCCTTACTGGCGCCATTCCTACTTCTTAGTAAAGGCCTAACCCAGCCCCTGTCTGGACATATACCAATCATAGGCACCAACTTTACAAGTAGCCCATGTGGCAATGGTCTAGCACATCAAATACAATATCAAATGCCATTATACTGTTGGTACTTACTCCTAGAAAAGCCAGCATCACAAAACGAAATATTTGTAGTTCATCTGCATGATAATTCATGTTGCTCTCCAAACTCTTTGTTTAGTTCAGTTTTATAGTCTAAAAGAAATCAGTACAATTAGAATTCCAGTCTTGTTAAATCAATTTAGCAGTTTTCCAACTTGCAGTTGACAGTTTTTGCAGCTTTATGAAGAGAATTTGCATAATTTGTGATTTAACTCAACAGAGCAACAGTATGCACCGCACATTTATATACAATTTAGAAATGGCTAGCAAGAGATTGAGAGTAGATATCACCTCATAAAACAGCTGCTTAGAAGAGCTAAATTCGGAAAAAGAACTGAAGCGGCATTGTTCCATCATCAGGTCAAGTTTAAGAAACACAACATTACACTGAAATCTGCAAAAACTCTAAAATGAGCACCTATTTTATCCCTAGAAGACAAGGTTTAAGTGCCATATGACAGCATGTGTGTGGGGATTCAAGAAACCTGGTAAATAAAACCCAAGGGTGAATATAACACCTGCTTTCAAAACTGTGCAGCTTAAAAAACAGGTTCCTTAAAAGACAATTTAATATGCAAAGTGATTAAAAGTGAAATTAAACAAGGTACTTAGCATTAGCACAATTAACAGTGACATGTGTTGACCTTATAGAACAAAAACAGAAGTTAAAGATTTATTTTATAATAAATACAGGAGTTAAGGATCTCTCCCCCTATATATATATAGTGTATATATATATAATGTATATATATATTGTGACATGCTGACTGCCTGTACATGTAATTTTTGGGGGAATTAGCTATGGTAGGCAGGTATGCAGAAGATCAGGAACATAAGAGGCAGGGACACCACATGTGACATCATGTTTTTCTCTCTAAAACATAAGTTTATTTGAGGGAAACTCCTCCCAACATAAACATAACAGTTCACAGTTCATGGTTATTATTTGTCCCTTCTTCAGGGCTCTCACCTTCCAGGGTAACTCACAAACTGGAACCTTTTTCCTGGGACTTCTTACCATCCCCAGTGACTTTCACACATCCGTGGTGACTCTCACACTCGTTAACACTCTGTGGGCTACTCACTCAGCCCTGTTGTCTCTCCCCTCCTGGGATACCAGCTCACCAGCTTCTGGCACACTTTGGCTTCCTACCAAGCCTCGACTTTTTAGGACTCAAATATGTGGTCATGGCTCCCTCTGCTCCTTGCAGTGGCAGGCAGCATCCCCGGCCCCTCTGGGAGTTCCTAAGACAGGCAGGCAGCCTTCCTGCCCTGTGCCCTGCACTGAGAGAGAACCCCTCTCTCTGGGTCTACCCCAACACTCAACTCTGAACACTTTTATTTACTGCTCACCTGCAGTATGTTTTAACCCCCGTGCGGTAGACTCCATCTAGTTACTGACCAATGGCGGACTTGTAATTATATATATATATGTGGGTGTGTGTTTATTCAAGAAAAGGGAAAAAGTACTCCTAAATATAATGAATTCTCAGTGCTATTGAGCCATTTACAAACAAGTAAATAATGTATGTAAGTGCTGCCCAGGTTTAAAGTTTTGTATTACTGTATATATATTAATATATAGGTGTCTGTTTATTTAAGGAAATGGAAAAAGTATTCTTAATTAAAATGAATTCTCAGTGCTATTGAGCCACTCACATAGGAGTAAATAAATGGAATGTTGAAGGCCATGCTTGTTTCCATTTTTTCAGCAGTGAACATCAATAAATTCACAATTAATCACCCTGATAATGTGATTAAGTCAGTAGAGCCATACAATAATTCTACAGATATTCTAAAGAAGAAGAAAAATAGATATAAAGTAGTCGGTCATTAGATGCTATTGCCATTACTTATACCTTGCAAATAATAATTGCCTGGAGTAGGACCAGGGAGCTTAGCAAATATTATCCAGTACATTTTAATTAGAACCCTAGGGATTAAAGACTCTAGCAGATGTCCCTTGGAGACCTTTCTCCCAACCTCTAGCAAGTGTGCTAAATAATTTGAAATCAGCTTGCCTGTCAAATTACATCAGTGTCATGCTTTACAGTTATCTAGCAAAGTAACATAGCCCCTTATTTCAATGAAGAGACAGGTATCATCTAATATATATTATTTTTTTCCTAGTAGCTGAATTGTAAATATAAGTATTTGTTTTCCTGTTTTCTATAAATGTGGTGATGAAGGGCGGTATATGTAGTTACAAATATAAATTATCTTATGTATTGATCTCCATGCCTAAAGCAAATCAATTAATATGAAGCCAGACTCATAATTAAAGTGCTTTCTATACACTTACATCACTAGATTGATAATAGTGAAAATGTACAAAAGCACAGCAAAGTTTTGCTCCAATAATATATCTCTCACCTTACTAGCTGATTGTTTGCAAAAGTTTGGGATTCAGCACATCATTATACTGTAATTTAATGGCAAACATAGATTTCAGGTAGGAAGAGAGTGGAATTTATTAAAATCAGAGACAGTGTGAATGTGTGCATTCTATTCACTGTGCAACTTGAAAATGATCTAAACTAAGAAAACCTATTTACAAACTTGAGATAAATGGAAGCCTGGTTTTATTCCTAATTATAATATTAAAAAGAATGGAATGGCGCAATTCAGACACTCACAGTTACTAATTGCTCTAAGGTTAACAACTGTTTTTAGGATTAAATAGTCCAAATTGGTTAATTAATGTACAACGTATGATTTTTAAATATGGCACCCCAGGGTGATCCCTTCATTAATGCTGAATAGTGATAAATGCTCCGAGGGTATTCTTGCTGATTTTTTCGCGGCCGCACGAAAAATTCGGAAAGGCTCTGCCGCTGTTTACAATGGACAGTACGAAAATTTCGTGACTTTTGGATCGCCTATACAATATTATCGTGAGTAATACCAAACCAGCTAGTCTCCAATATCAAAGCAGTTTATGAGACAAGGAATTTATACAAGCTCAACTAATATATAGGGGGAGATTCACTAAGACACGAACGTTCATATGAACGCCCCAAGCATATTCTCGCGGCCGTGTGAAAAATTCGGAAAGGCTCTGCCGTTGTTTACAATGGATAGTACGAAAATTTTGTGACTTTCGGATCGCCAATACGATATTATCGTGAGTAATACGATTTTTTCTTAAGCATTTTCGGGATATTTGCGATCTTTAGAAATTTCGTTTCCAATACGAATTTTTCCCATTCGTGATTCAAATTCGTGGATTAGTAAATCTGCCCCATAGTGTAAGTAACATAAAAACACTTTGAGACACATCGAGAGCTTGCTAAAATTTACAGAGCAGCTAAAGCCTAATTGGGCATTCTCTAGCACCACGATATGTGGGAAGAATTTACAGTATCTGGGAGGGTTGTGGTGTCTGGATTATTGGTGACATTTTGCTGATACGTTAAAAAAGACCCCATTTAGTTACATTTACAGCCCCATCCAGACGTCCCCATGCTCTGTTTATGGTGTAGAGGTCCCCATTGGGGCATGGAAGTATTTTTCCTATCATGGCATATAAGATAGGGGTAGTCATGTTATTCTCCTAGATTCATCTAGAAAGGTAAATGTGTCAGAAGCATGAGTTAAGATAGTACTTCAATGGAAGTCAAAGAAGAGAGACCTTGTAAATTCCATTAGTGTTATGTGGTTTTACTCTAGGACTGAGGGTTATATAGCGAGGTCTATAGTACGTTGATACTATTTTTACAATTCAAGTGTGTAAACCCAGGGTAGTGTAGAATACCTTATAGAAGATTTTTGAGTGGTTTAAGACTGGTGCCCAGATCATTCTGTATGTGAAACTATATGTAAAGTTTTCTCTAGCCTAAATGGGGAGGGCTTTCTTAAGTGTTAAGAGTACTTCTGCTGAAGTAACTAGGATGGGGGCCAGAATAGTATTATATATACATATACACAAGCACCATATGTATGCTTTTTAACAGGTATATGCTGTGGGACCAATGATCTTTGCTTGGTCATTTAACAGACCATTAGTGATAATTTTAAGTCTTAACGATGAGTGATACCTGTAGCCAAGTATGGACAATGCCTTTTTTTGTCAGGCATGGATTTGCGTCAAAAAAAGTGTAGTCACATCAAAAATAGGCACAAAATTTCACTGTAAATAATTTGTGATCCCGTAAAAAAGGCACAGTTGCATCAAAAAAGGATATGTAAAAAAGGCGCGACCATGGCCAAAAAAAGCTGCGGTCAGATCAAAAAAGTTGCACACGTTGAAAAAGTTGCACATGTCGAAAAAGTTGCGCGATACCTGCATTTCGCAAATTTGGTCAATAACATTTAAATAAGGTCCATAATTGATTCAAAATCAATTATTTTTGAGTTCAAAGTCCCAAACCTAATTTGGATTTTATAAGATTACAAGGAAAAAATAAAGAAACCCAAATTTAAACTTGTATTTAGTTCTAACACAAAGCACAATAAATTGCTTTATAAGTAAAGACCAGGGAAAAAGTCTATCAGTCCAAAATGAACGACTTGTAAAAATAGGAAACTATGGGAAATTATTCATGTTTTTATTCTTTCTGGAAAATGGGTTCTAGATCTTCTAGATCATAACAGATGGTGAATCAAAGCGATACTTAAAATAAAAAACATAAAACAGAAATAAAATCAACTCAAACCTATCACCACTTTAAGGGGGTTATGTAATAAAAGGCATTAACTTTGCCCAGGAGCAGTAACCCATAGCAGCCAATCAGCAGGTAGAATTTTCTGGTCTGTTAAAAAGCCAACATCTTAATGGTAGCTATGGGTCACTGCCCCCTAGCAAACTTAGTGCCTTTTATTATATATGGAGGTAAGAATAAAATAAAATCCTGGGCAGCATATAAGCATATGTCCAACCTAGTAGGACACTTGAAGTTGCTTTGTGAGTGACTCTAAATCACAGAGAGAATACACCAAGGGGCATATTTATTTATAGTGTGTAAGCCAACATCACCGTTGATGTTGCCCAAAGCAATCATACAGTCTTTGCTTTTGTAGCTTTAACTCGTAACTTTATGTAACTTTAGATCAAATTGCTGATAGGTTGCTATGGGCAACATCTCTGGTGATGTTGGCTTACACTCTATAATAAATATGCACCTGAATGTACAATAACAGACACTCATAGGAGTTCTTATCTGTGTTTAGCTGCACTTGAAAAAAGATAATAGTCAGTCACTCAATCAATCACAATGAAACTTTAAAAGCTTATTGTTATTCTGATGTCAACCCCAGTGTAACTGACCCCTACATTTGTTTACATATTGTTCTTTACCCTATTGGTTACCAGTTAGGAAGAAAGAAGGGCCCTCTCTGGTTAAGTAGCCTTATATTTAGCAGTGTGGGGGTTAGGAGAGCAAAGATACAAGCTGGAAGGAGAAGAAATGGGTTTCCATTTATGCTCATTTGTAAGTTCAGTAGTCCCATGCTGTTAGTACATTCACTTAGTAATACAGTTTATTGTCCTTATAAAACAATAATACAATTAAAATCCTTTTCACTGCCTCCAGAAAATATTGGACTCTTTTTCCACCGTTTTGCTTTAAATTACCCCTGCCACGTTTAATGCCTTTGTTACAGTCCACAATACTTCTAATTGGATATTGAGTTCTGAAAAAAGCACTAAATCCATTCTTTAAATATAATATTACTTCTATAATTTGGCACCAAAGGCATTTTGGTCTGTGCTACTGAGAAGGGGTAATGCAAACACAGTTGATTGTGGCAGGTCTCCATTGCTACAGTGAGAGGTGTATGTAGCCCTTGGCCAAGTCTGTTCTCTGTACTTACCATTGGTGTCAGTAGTTGTGACAGACAGCACTTTTGTTCACTGGGCTAATGTGTAAAATACTTAAATATGCATACTTAAGAGCAGATGCTGTGGGAAAGTCCTGGTGCAGAATTTCTAGAACAGTGATTCTCTTATTTTAGTGCACAAGCATATACTATGTGTAAAACAAATTCAGTCAATGAAGGTACAGCACAGTCACTCTGGGGGGATTACCTACTCGACAAATATAGAAGGTATATGCACCAAACATGATACATAAAATCTGCAAAACCTTTGGAATACGAGAAAGGGAATACCAGGTACTGAAGTATGTCTTTTTAATAGAGAATACAAGCCCAACTGGGTATACTCACAAACATAATATAGCGAATGGTGTTGTATAAGTAATCACTAAGAGCCCAAGTGTAAGTTTCAAAGTCCCCTATGCGTTTCTCGTGGTCTGCCATGCTTCCTCAGGAGGATCTCCTCATTGTTCTAGAAATTCTGCACCAGGAAAATTGTTTTGCGCTTTCCCACAGAGTTTGTTTTTAAGTTTGTTTGATAGTCCTATAAGGTGCGCACAAAACGCGTCAGGCATTTTAAAAGGAAATGAATAAAAGCTAATGTTTTAGATACCTTGGGCTGTTCGGTGTGCTGATTGAAGCCATTTTCATTTTTGGACTAGTCCTATAAGGTGGACTAATTGGGTGGACTAATTGGGTGAAAGCTGCAAAAAACAAAATTTATTTTTTGATAAAGCACTGATCTGACTCAGTCAGTCAGTAAGTTTTATACTTACATATGCATGATGACAAGTCAAATATATATGCTAAGAAGAACAGTAAAGATGTGTTTAATGCGTATAAAGGAAGGTGTGCTAAAAAGAAAAAGGCTCTTTTATAAATGACCCTTAAGCGAGGAGATGATCTTAACTACAGCTCAAAAGCATTTTTCGCCACCATCAGTATTTATAAAAAATGCTTCCACAGCCTGCTCAGCAATACTTTATCAGAAATAAATTCAGCTGAAAAAAAAATTCACTGTCTCTTTAACTAATAACATGTCACGTCTTTAATCATGCTGATTTTGAATTATTCAGTTTCTGTGGAAGTTGCTAGTTGAGAATCTATTGCTCTGTATCTCGCTGGGGGAAGTTTATTATTAGTGAGTCTGACAGCAGAGAGCCTGGCAGGTTAATTGCTGTAGCAAGACTAGCTGGGAGTTTGCTGTTGATATATGGTGACTAAAGGGAGAGAAAGAGATTGACTATGCCTGTTACAGCACAAATATCTTCATGCGCCTCAGGTTTCTTACAAAGATATGGGAAATAAATGCTTGCTGTTCATTTTCTGTCTACACAATACAAATAGCCGGAGGCTGAACATGGCAACGGCAGCAAGGAGTTTGAAGAAAAAAAAAAAAAAAAAAGAAACTCACAAATTAACATTATTACAAACATCCCTGCCTGAAAGTGCCGAAAATCAATTTCAATACATTTTGCATTTTAATAAGGAACCGGGCAAATAAATCAGTAGAGTTTATGGAATACTTGGCTGCCTGAGATGTCTTATGATTGAAGATGCTCTCTTTACCACAGAACAGTTTTTTTATGAAACTGGTGATAGATTAAATCATGAGGAATAACGTTATGCGTGTTTTTATTTTTGCATGAATGTTTACTATCATGCTTGAAGTGTCCATCATATCAACTGTATCACATGATCCATCATTTTTTATAATTTTTTTCGGTCTATTGATTATTGTTTAGGCTCAGAATAAATTTGTAATGAAATGGTTTTTTTTCTTTTAATAAACTGTTTTCATGGCTACTAAATACCAGAAAATAACCTGCCATAGACAATACTGATAATTGCCTCTGGTAAATGTCAGCATTGTCTATTTTAGTAGCAATGACAAGTAGCTGCTACTAGTAGCTCCATGTAACGTCACCCTATATTTCAGACCAATAGAATGCCTATAAGAGGGGCCTGAATGAGTTCTTGAACAAGCATAGTATCCAAGGCTATTGTGATACTTAAATCTACAGTTGGTACTAATGTTGGGATATATGGTTTATGCATGTGAGTGTATAGACAGGTCAGTATAGGTTTGTGTGTGCTGGGTTTACTTGATGGACTCTGGTCTTTTTTCAACCCTATGTAACTATGTAACTATATATGCTGCTAAATAGCTTCTGGTACCCTCCTAACTAGTAGCATACAATAATAAAGTTTTATTTAATAACTTTACCAAAGATTACATTACCTCCAGTCTACTGTTCCCTTACCCATAAAGGTAAACCCTGTTAGCTGAGTTTCAGACTTTATTTAATTTTTAAAAGAAAGTATGTATGTATGTATATCTTTATTTATAAAGCGCTACTTATGTACGCAGCGCTGTACAGTAGAATACATTAATAAAAACATGGGGTTATTAAGATAATAATAGATAAATACAAAGTATAACAATAAATACAGATAAATACAAGATAACTACAGTTGCAACTAGTTAAGAGTCAAAGACACAAGAGGATGGAGGTCCCTGCCCCGTAGAGCTTACAATCTATATGGGAGGGTAACTTACAGACACAAATAGGCAAATGCAGTATAAGTGCTGTAAGTCACAGTGGGTGACACTACAATATAAGTGCTAGTTCCCAGATCAGGTGCTGGGCGAGTGCTCCAAAAGGTAGTCTTTAAGTTTAGTTTTAAAAAGACTGAGGGAGGATTCTCTCCGGAGGAAATCAGGGAGGGAATTCCAAATGTAAGGGGCAGCAAGGCAGAAAGGTTTAAGGCAGGAAACAGCAGTAGTAGTGGGGGGTGCAACCAAACGATTGCTCTACAAGGAACGAAGGAGTCGGCCAGGAATGTACAGAGACACAAGAGAAGAGATGTAATGAGGAGCAGAGGAATGGAGAGTTCTGAAGGTTAAGAGAAGGAGTTAAGGTATTTTTTGTTTAATAGGAAGCCATGATAAGGACTTTAGCAGGGGAAGGGCCTGAACTCTCCTGGATGAGAGGAGGAGAATTCTGGCAGCAGTATTTAATATAGACTGCAGGGGGGAAAGATGGGAGTTATGGAGGCCGGTTATTAGCAGGTTACAGTAGTCAAGTCGGGATAGGATGAGAGCATGCATGAGCAGCTTAGCTGTTGCAGTAGAAAGAAAGGGACGAATTTTGGCAATATTGCGTAAGAAAAAGTGACAGGTTTTGACAGTGGTGTTAATGTGGTTAGAAAAGGAGAGACGGGAGTCAAAGATCACCCCCAAACAACGCACCGAATCGACAGGGTCGATGAGGGTGCCATCAAAATATAATTTTAATATAATGGCTTTCAATAACACAAAACCCTAGAGGTCTCATTTCCAAATTAAATGGTAGGTTGAAAAATGTAATTTCAGAATTAATTCCCCATGTTTTTACCCACAATGCAGCATTTTTCCCCACAATTCCAGGATTTTTACGTCCACATGGACTGTCCTTCAGTGTAGTTGTATCTGATGTGTTTTAACACATGCAATTGCACTTCCACCTTTTTATGGATCGGATGCACTCAAAATTGTGTGGAGGTTATATCATTTCTGGTGTTTGGTGTAAAATCACAACTGTGCATGATTCTTTAAGCGCAAGTCTGTTGCGACTTTCAATGCAGCCCACAGGTCCCATGCATCAATAGATACATTTGCACCTGATTTGTTTGTCCAGACTGGGTTGGTGCAAGAACCTTTTATGAATGGCATCAATACCTGCAATGATTTAGTGACTGCTATTGAAGCTGTGCTTGCAAATAAGCCCTTAATGTATTTATCAAGATCAGTACCATCAAGGGTCTCATATTAACACATCATACTTGTGTAATATAAAACAAGTTGGTGTCCCATGTCATTGGTTTCCCATTTTATCCTCATGACCTGAGTCAAAAAACAAAAGCTAGCTTTATGTACTTTAAAACAACAGTTTAATAAAGTAATATTGAGGCTATGTTTGCCCAAAGGTAAGATATTAAATATAAACTTGTTGTTTCTTGTAATGCTGAATGTCTGCCCTGATGTGTTTGGTGAATAGAGGATAACACCAAACAACCTTTGATAAAAGCAGCGCTAAGAAGAAATCCCAAAGTTCTCTTGCAATAACAAGTTTCATAATTTCTTAGTGTCCTCAAAAAAGTTCTCATCTATTTTGCAAAAAAAACTATACAATTTATAGCTGCAGTAAGAATTCTCAGCAAGGAGAAATTGAAAAATGTAGATTTATTGTCTTACTTTTATGACTGTCTGGGAGAAGGCTACCTCAATCATAAAAGATCCCAGCTGCATAGCTCGGATCATACAAGCACATTATCACAATCTCTTCGCAATAACATTCTTTGGTTCCAAAGGGCCTTAGACACTGGAGCATATAATGGATGGGTCATAAAACAAACTTAAGGTTCTTTTTCTTCTTTTTTTTTCATTGAGATTGCTGAAAATAAAAAAATGAAAAAACGTAGCATTTGTTTTATAAAACAGAAGGATCACCCACGGACATTACTGCAAAAAATGATAAATCTGATAGATGTTGTGTACAGCCAGTAATGCAATAGCAGTATCAGTTTTTTTGTCAGGCAATTTAACTTCATGCCAACCTTATTCAATTTTGCCACTGTTTTATTAAGTCTTGTGAAAACCAAATCTTCATCCTCTAGTAAATCACAGGTTTCAAAACAAATTTACCCTATAGGCCCCTTGTTTTGCAATTTTGATATATGAAATATCAAATAAACATTTTTGCAAGGGATACATCAAAAATCATGAAATTAATCTTCAAACAGAGAAGAAAAAAAAATTGTATTTCAGTTTTATGAGATTTGTTTCAGCTTCCATTTATTGGTAGTCAAAAGGACGTTGCTGAATATAGTAGAGTGCATTACAGATATTAAGCAGACATTATGGAGTTAAAGTAAATGTTTTACCAGGAAAGCAAGCTTGCAAGTGTGCCACAAAGGAAACATCAAAATGTAGAATTTTAGAATGACATTCTATGTCCCACAAGAGCACTTGATTTCTAAATTCTACCCAAATTATTTATTATTATTATTATTGTTATAGCAAGTATAACAAGCACCAACATATTCCACAGAACATTTATTCTGCTGTTGTTTTGCAAAGTATAAAAAAAAATGGAGATGTTGGGACATAGAAATCTAGAACATTATTTCAAATCTGTTGAGGCCTACATGGAAAAAGGTGCTACTTCTTTTTCATAATCCTTATATAAAGTGTCAGTATGTTACTTGCAGACATTTCACCCTTATCGTACATTTGAAAGTGATATTCGAGTGTTTGAGACCTGGGTGTTGATTATTATAAGTATGTGAGGTCTGTACTAAAAATGGTTAAAAATGGAGACAACTTGATCTTTGAAATTAAAGAGATACATATATGTAGTAGGGAACAAAACCCTAAGGGTTTTAACCACTGGTCTTAACACATGCCTCCTTGCCCTCTAACCATCTCACCAAAATTCTCCTGCCGGCTTCATTAAACGTGTCCCAGTTCCCCCCTACAGGAGCTTCAAATGCAGACCTGTGTAGCAGGGTTAGTAGCTGCCATGTAAGGCAGCATCACATCCAGGTTCCACGGTAGTGATCCCTGATCAGGAGCATGTGCACTGAAAGCCAGAAGCACTGCTTAGCATCAATATTGTAGCACTTACCAAAACCAGAGCACCAACTAATGTACTTTGCTACCCCACTCAGTTTGTTCTTGTTTTCAGGCCTCAGTAACACACAACTACAAAGAATGGCAGATGAGTAAAGTATTTACTGCTGCCTGAAACTAAATTATGAATCCTTATATTCTTGTGGATTTGACTGTTTTGCTTTAACACATTTTAGTCACAGTATGGCAAATTATCTTGCCATCAACAAGCCAGAATAATGTAAAGAAGTATCATCTTGCAAATGTGAACTCAAGACCAATGTTAAAGAGTCAAACTCCGGCCTCTGGTGATACATCTTCTCCCATGATAATTGTACGAAACTATTGGAAATGACTTGATATTATTATATCAAGATATCAAATCTCATTTCCTTAACACATTTCCCTATTATTACTGTGCCTGTTTGTAAACAGTGATTTGCAGGCTACCTCACAGTAGTATGTACTTTAAAATACTATAACGATGAAAACAAAGAGCTAGGTAGTAAATACAGTTAGTAACTGAGTACAGGTATGGGATCCCTTATCCAGAAACCCATTATCCAGAAAGCTCCGAATTACGGAAAGACTATCTCCCAAAGACTCCATTATAAGCAAATAATTCTATTTTACAAAACAGAACCTTGTACTTTGTCCTAACTAAGATATAATTATCCTTATTGGAGGCAAAACAAGCCTATTGGGTTTATTCAATATTTATATGATTTTTAGAAGATTTAAGTTATGGAGATACAAATTACGGAAATATCCCTTATCTGGAAAACCCCAGGTCCTGAGCATTCTGGATAACAGGTCCCATACCTGTATATTAATTAAGTAGTAAATACAGTTCTAAAGCTTGCCATTGGGGTGCCTGAGAAAGGCTACTATAAAGTTAAAACTATGCTTAATTTATGGGTTTAATTGCTAAAACTGTAATTAGAATAGGGAGATACATTTGCTTACAGTTTTATAGACCTCACATTAAGCCACAATTTGATACACCTAAGGAAGAATATGGGGAGGATAAGAGGCAGTGACAGCTGAGACAAGTCAAGACAGAATGACAATGACTTTTAGAGACACTAAAAAGGCAGAAACATATTTTATATACATCCTTAATGACTTCATTGATTAAATAAAAAATAATTTGTTGTACATGTTCATGCGTGAGTCTAAGTTTGTTGAGGGATTGCTGGGAAAGTTAAGATTAAGGTATAGTTTCACTACTTTTTTCTCTGGGTCATTAAATTTTTTTACTTCCAGGAATAAAAGGACTTGGCAATTGATTTCACTGTGGAGCTGCCAAACATATTGGCACCCCAGGTGCCCCTTTATTTTACTTTTTACTAGAGCATATCTTAAGCTTGCTCATATTCCTTAGTGCCTTTCTTATTGCCATACAATCTTAGGTCTTAGGTGAGCAACTGAACTAATATAGGGCAATGTAGGGTCAGGTGGGCTCAGCCCCACCTCTATCCCTGTCTTACTAAGGAAAAGTAAATCAGGACATTAGTAAAACTCTATTCTCCTTTGGTTTCCTTCTAGCACTCAAGTGTTTCTCTGTATTATGCAGCTGGTCCCAACTTAGTCGCATCTGCTGCCAAGTACCATTTGATCACCACTCGGACAGTCATACAAAAGTATCCCCCTAAAAGGAAAAGCATGTTTCGCTCATAAAAAAGCTTTACATTGCCCTAGATTAGTTCAGTTGCTCCCCTAAGACTCTGCAATAATAGGTCCACACATGATTAGTGTCTCAGAGCAAGGTTTTTGACATTATGTTTGGTGTCTGGTCAGTTGGACTGAATGGCTGTTTTTTTATGCAGACCAAGCAAAAGTTAAATGTTATTGTACTAAACTCTGCTTTCTCAAAAAGTATTTAGTAATCGCTGAGTGCGGCGGTGCCAGCATGGGTTTTTCTTTTGATTTTGTTTGCAAATTACTTTTTTAACTACATGGCACATCACTAATGTTGAACTGTAAAGCAAATCACTGCATATGTGGGTGGTGCACTCAAACTTTGTCTGCTATTTGTTGTTAATGTATAAAGCCATTCTCCAGAGACAATTCCTTTAAAATATGTACAGTTGGGGAAGCTAGTTAAAAACTGTAATAACAATCATATGATAAGGATTGATTAAGAACAAATATACATTTTTCTTTCATTTAGTTCCAGGAATGAATAGTTGAGCAGTTCTTAAGTATCACTTCTCTAGTGGTGTTTACTGTGCATTTCATCATGCATTGATCAGTTCATTAACAATTCTGCTGATTTAACCTTGCACAAGTGATCAATGTGATCAGTGCCATATGCTTTATTGAATTTGTGAGGCATAAAGAATGTTACAAAAAATGTACCTCTACTTATTATAATTACATTTATTTGTAAAGTGCAAACATATTCCATAGTGATTTACATGAGGATACATAATATTGACAAACTAATTGATTCCTTAGAAGTGAGACATAAGGTATAAAAAGATATGTAGCTAGGGGAAAGTGTATGTTGGAGAAAAATTGTCAGTGTTATCACTGGATATAAGGATATAATGGGTAAGAATAATGTGATGTGCAGAAGCTGATGTGTGGGAAGCAATGACTAGTCGATGTTAAAAGTAAGTAGGTATGTGTGTAAGCTTCACAGTAAGTTTTTATGGAGCACTAAAGCTTAACTATGGAAATTGCACAAAAATCTATAAAAATGTATACCAGCCCAAGGCACCCACAGCCCTTTAGCAAAGAAGATTTGTGCCTCTGAAGATGCCCCCAGCAGCTCCCCATCTTCTTTTCTGCTGATTTACTGCACATGCTCTGTCCTGCTGTCCCATACCTGAGCTTAGAGATCAACTCACAATATACATCATATATCAAATATAAATGTCACAAAATAAGTCCACTTGGCAAGTAATTTAGATTATTAATACATGACAGCTCTGAAACAATGGCAATTACCATCAGAACTCAGCCCTGTAACATCAGCTTATAATACAAACCTAATTTTCTGCTTGATAATTTGCAACAATCCCCAAGTTTAACTTCCCAACAAGCTGCCCAGAAGTCACTGAGTTTTGTGACAACTTTGAATGACTCAGTCATTAAAGGGGACCTGTCATCCCAAGACATAACTCCAAATTATTTTCTATATTGTTAGTTAAGCAAAATAAACGTTACTTACTCTATATAAATAATATAAATCTTGTTTCCTTCCGTCTTGGAATTACTCAATCAAAGCAAGCAGGCAGGCACCATTTTGTGGACACTGTTATGAAGGCAAACTTTTTATCATGCCAAAATCTTGTTTATGTGCCAGAATGGAGGACCAGATGCCCAGGCCCATGCACTGGCTACACAGTTAGATGAGGAGGAGGGAGGGGAAAAGTGAGATGTGCAGTGACATTTAGGTAGTGCTGAACGGAAAGCTAAAGTTATTGTCTGCCCCGCCTCTATGCCTAAGGCATACAGGCGGGGCAAGCAATATATGATTGACAGCTGGGATTTTTAAAT
Organism: Xenopus tropicalis; assembly: GCF_000004195.4. Classification (NCBI taxonomy): domain Eukaryota; kingdom Metazoa; phylum Chordata; class Amphibia; order Anura; family Pipidae; genus Xenopus; species Xenopus tropicalis. The sequence continues at coordinate 133,243,266 of NC_030677.2, forward strand.
GCCTTTATAATGGGTTTGGATGTATTAATATAAAAATTAATTTGGGTTTCATGTTTAATTTGAAAAAGACCTTTATTATACAACTTTTTATGTCTGGGTGACAGGTCCACTTTAATAATAGAGACAAGAGATGCTGAACCCTTCAGCTTGTGCAAAAAGTTCAGTATATAAAATATGGCATTTCTTGCTATATTCATTGTTAGGGCTTAGTTCTCTTTTAAGGGAATATTTAAACTCTGTAGGATAAGAGAATGTCTGAGGTTGCGGGTTAATAATACTTGCAATATTTTTAAATATAGCTAGCAAGATTTTTTGATGGATTGTATATGAGGAATGAAGGCAGAAGCATAATTATTGCAAGACAGCAAACCTTCATACTGTAGTGCAATGATCCCCAATCAGTGGATCATGAGCAACATGTTGCTCACCAACCCCTTGGATGTTGCTCTCAGTGACCCCAAATCAGGTAGTTATTTTTGAATTCCAGGTTTCCAAGTTTTGGTTGAATAAAAACAAGATTTACTACCAAATAAAGCCCCCTGTAAGCTGATAGTGTGCATAGAGGCTCCCTAATAGCCAATCTTAACCCTACTTCTGCACCTCCATTTATGATGCTTGTTTTGCTCTACATGTCTTTTTACATTTGACTGTGGCTCACAAGTAAAGAAGATTTGAGACCCCTGCTGTAGTGAATAATAGGAGCAACAGACAATGTTTGGGTAGGGTGGTGTCTGAATAAGATCAGTTTTGTTCAAGTTGAGTTTTAGAAAATGAAAGGACATCTAACAGGATATAGCAAAAAGGCAATTAGATACTTCAGATATGACAGAGGAGAAAAGATCAGGACCAAAAAATATAGATCTGAATGTTACCATAAAGATGTTAATGGAATCCAGAGGAACTGATAAACTGAGAGATGGAGTGTATAGCAAGAAGAGTAGTGAACCTAGAATAGAGCCTTGAGGGACCCTGATGAGGCAGTTTTATCCAAGAAAGAAACAGAAATAGAGTTTTTATAAAGCCAACTAATTTATTCACCTCCATGTCTGTACATTTTTATTTATTTTCCATCCTACTTTGTCATTTTATTTTATATTTATAACTAGAAAACCTCATGCTTGCCATGATACACAACTTTCCAAAGTAATGAAACTCTTTTGCAGTGGTTATACATTTCCCCAGTGAAAAAAGAAAGTAAGAATGTTGTCTCCTAGTTCAATAAAACTGTATACTATACTTGTAAAATCATCCCATTCCTTTTAACTACCCTAGAAGAGTTGCTATTTGCCTTTTCTTGTCATTGCTTAGAGACTTTAATAATGTCATTTTGTTTTCCCTTCATGCTCCCAAATATTTTCTGGGAATTCCTTAATAGGGGCTATGAGGTATATCCCAATTAATTTTTTTTTTACTTCTAGGAAAGGGTTTATATGTCAGAAAATTGAGCACATCTATCATGAAATTTCAGTTTATACATTTTTAATCAATACATAAAAAATATTTATAATAGCAATATATTAATAATGAGGCTGTTGGAAGGTTCATGTTGGGGATATTACAGAGAAAAAGAAATAAACAGTAAACATGATTGCCAGGTCTACCATCCAGCAGTGCCTGTCTCAGCTGAAAAATGAATGTGTGAATCTCTATGAATAAAAGATTAGATGACATTTTGAATAAAATAATAACATTGGGCTAGATATGATATATCCATATCGAACAAAATTGACCCCCTGGAGAAAAGAGAAAGGTATTGACGTAATATTTAGTAAAAAAAATGCCGATACAAAAATTTCATCCGTTCCTCTGGGCATACAAACCTGCAGGAGATTTAGTTTCATTTATCCACAATCTGAAAACATGCATAATTACTTAGCATTGCAATTGTGTTCTCATGCTATTGGTGGACATCAAGAGATTTTTCTTTCTGCAGTTAAAGGCTCAGAGAAATATATTTCCCACTTGGCACACAGTGATTATCATTTCACAGTAATCTAATCTTTAGAATTAAAGCTGTTGTGTTTATGAAATAAACTTTCTGTTTTTTTGCTTACACACAATTTTTTTTTACGATTTATGGTTTTCACATTTTCTAATGTGTACCAAACTGGATAGTTTTCAGAAAATTCAAAAAAAAGTGGAAAATGAGAATAAGAATTTCCCTATCAGCATACAGTAAGGGGCACATTTACTAACCCACGAATCCGAACCGAATTGGAAACATTTTGATTGGAAAACGAACATTTTGCAACTTTTTCGTATTTTTTGTGTTTTTTTCGGCGCCTTTACGACTTTTCGGAAATTGTCCCGACTTTTTCGTTACCAATACGATTTGCGCAAAAAAACCGCGAGTTTTTCGTAGACATTACGATGTGCTCATATCTTGTCGCGACTTTTTCGTATTGAGCTCTCGTAAGTGGCGGGCGAAACTTTCAGACTTAGCATGATTTTGGAAGCCTCCCATAGGACTCAATGGCACCCTGCAGTTCCAACCTGGCCCAAGAAAAGTCACCATACTGAAGCTTGAATGAATCCGAATGTTTCATACTCGGTGCAAACGCTACGAAAAAATCGCAACATTTTGCACAACTTTCGGAATGGCCACGAAAAAGGCGCGACTTTTCGCGCAAGTTTTAACGCTACGAAAAAATCGCCAGATTTGGCGCAACTTTCGGAATGGCAACGAAAAAGTCGCGACAATTTTCCGAAAAATCGCAAAATACTGATCATTACGAAAAAAACGCAATCGGACGCATTCGGCCCGTTCGTGGGTAAATAAATGTGCCCCTAGGTCTTCTGTAAAAGAGTTGACTTTTCAAAATTTAGTAGTAGCACTCCAAATAGCAGACATATGGGCTACTATATCAGCAGCAGTGGGGACATCAGAAAATCTAAGGGATGTTGACCATATACACAAAAGAAAGGGAATCTCCCTGTAGATGCAAGGGTGGCATTGCTATGGGTGAATTCAGCCCAATGAAGTAGATCAGACCAGTCATCTTGATAGAAACATGGCATCTCATAAATTGTTCCAAAGCTTGATTAACTCTTTTGGCTGCTCCATTAGATAAAGGATGATAAGCAGAAGAAAAATGGAGTTTAACCCCAAGAGACTTGCAGAGAGAGTGCCAGAATTTAGAAACAAATTGAGAACCTCTGTCAGAGACACTTTTTCACAGGAAAGTCATGCAGATGGAATATATGTAGAACATATAGCTGGAAAAGTTCTTTAGCAGATGGGAGTTTGCGCTGAAGATTATTCCTCGCTGAAGATTATATTGGATGTACTACTTTATTGCTTGGGTCTCTGCTGGATAAGTACGGCCTCTAGGGGGTATGTTTCCAGGAAGAAGATCAATGGGTCAGTCCTAGGGGAGATGAAAAGGAAGAGTTTCAGCAGACTTGCAGAATACATGTAAAAAGTCTTTATATACAGAGGGCAGAGCTTGAAGATCAGTAGATTCTACAGAATGATCTCCAGCGGGAGATTTGATTGGTGGACCAATCGATGAGAGGGTTATGCAGGTGGAGCCAAGGTGAATTGATGGACAACTGATGATTATGAAAGACATTTTATTTATGTAGAGACCCAACTGTGAAATGTAGCTCCCCTGTTGTCTAAGAGATGATTCAGAACACCAAGGATCTGCCATCAATCACTAATGTCCTGCAAGGGTGTAGGGCATAGGGTAAAGGGGAATACCTAGATGCTTGACAAAGGCAGAGCCCATGAAATTCCCTGCAGCCCTGGAATTAAGGAAGGTTTGTGAGTTAACAGCTCTGAAAGCCAGCTGGAATTGCACTGGAAGCAGGAATCCGTAGGAATTCTTTTGGGGAGAAGGTTCAGTGCCATACACAGCAATTTTATTCAGTTGATGTGAATGTCCATTCACAGAATATACTGTGAATTTTGCTCCACATTGATGCTACCAGTTGTAGGTTCCTGAGACATATTCCCTGGTTCTTATACTAAGGGGCCAATTCATTAAAACACGAGTTCGAATCCCGAATGGGAAAAATTTGGATTGGATACGATCATTTCTGAAGATCGCAACCATCACGAAAATGCTTACAAAAAAATTGTATTAGTCACGATAATATCATATTGGTGAGCCGAAAGTCACAAAATTTTCATACCGAACAATTGTAAACAGTGGCAGAAAAAGTCGCGCGGGCGTACAAAAAAGTCGCGCAAGTGCAAAAAAATCAGCAGAAATACACTCGGAGCATTCGTGTCTTGATAGATCTCCCCCTAAGTGTTTTTGTCAATTTTAAATGGTACTTTTTAATCCCTCTAGTAATGAAAGCCTTACAATGCTATTGCTTGTGAGTAACACCATCTTAAAGTAAAGGGATCAGGAGATCAAGTAATATGTGCAATAGGTGAGATATCTGTTTAGAATAAATGGATGTAAAATTATTTATGACAAAAAGGAGTAGCAGCACAGTATTTATCGGTGTAACCACAGGTCTCTGAAATGGAGAGCAAAGACCAGGCAACTGGGCAAAAAAGGAAAGCAGTGTAAATTGCCAAAAGTGGCCTTTGTTTGCACACTGCCTTCCTCTAAGTAAATAAGCTGTAGTATTTTATATGTTTTGATGCATATGCCCCTTATCTACAGCAGCGGGTTTTTGGCTCCTTTTAACCCACCTTGCTCTAACCTTTCAAGTTCTTCTGAAGAGTAAACACTGAGTTATTCTGGATATTGCAATCAAATGGTAAATAATAGATTTTATATTGCTTATCCTGTGTTTGCCCATAGAACACCAAGCAGAGCACAACCTGTATGATTTTCCATTAGGTAACCATTCATAAAAAATTCAGCTTCCATTCTAATGTGATTGACATAAAACTTGAGTGTGTTTGATAATGAATTGAACTTGGAAAGCTACGACCATTGAATTATTCAGTAGTTAATAAGAAAAGGGAATGAGGTCGATAAGCTTATATGCCCATGTTCTGTGAGTGTTAGCTTTCATAACTGTGAATATATTTACAATTGTATATGAGCAAGGAAGGATTTGTTGAAATAGATCCATGAAGGCACTTACTGTTAGGGCACCTAATATCTTTTTCAGGCTTCAGACAAATATTGAAGGGGGATAGTGTGTATTAATTTTCACTGCTTTTCATTATTTTTTAATGTGTCGCATATTTGACTAGAACTGAGATCTAGTTTGCTGGTACATTTCCAGTTTCATGTAAAATTGCAATTGAAACCTATCTAGTTTGCTAATTACACTTCATCAGTCTGGTTGTAGAGTTTCTTAAGATTTTTCTTATACATTAGAACACTAACATGAAGAAGTAGGCATGAATGATAACTGCTAAACAATCATTGAACTAACAGTGCATTTTATACAAACAATATATTATTTAGTACTCAGTATTTGAGTCTTACAAATGTTAATTGTCTTTTTATATTCATGAGATATTAGATGTGTTATCGGAATAGGAAACAGGACAGGAATAGAAGCATTTGTATATTAGCATTTTATTCATGTTTTAAATATAAAAAAATGTACACTAAAATATATATTTGTCTTGTCGACATGTACCAGGTAGTGATAAAACATGTGACACTTTCATTTCGGAGATATGCTCAATAATATAACTACTGCATAATAAAAGATAGGCATTGTACTAGTGTTGTGCAGGTCAGGAAAAACTCAGTCCCCACCAAACCTTAACACACAAAACCTTAACCCGCAAAATCTTAACCCACATCTAACCCTAACTCCCAAAAATGTTGTCAATGTAGGACCCACTATAAGTGCTTCTTTCCCATTTCATACACTACTTTTGCATGCACATATGGTTCCAAGAGAGGGTACGTTCTGGATCGGAGCAGGCATGTACTTCCCCAGTCTAATCTGCACCCAACATGGACCCACAATGGTCTCCCAAATTGCAAGGATAAAAGTTTCACTATTACATCTGTGCCTCCTCCAGTAGTAAACTCAGTGCATAGCCTAGAGGGTTGGCACCCTCATAGAAAGAAGGTGACTGGCACAATGAGTGCCATGTAAGCGGGGCTTAGCCCCTGCATGTTTACTGAAAGTGTAGCAGCAAAATTTCAGGGACGTACCTCTTCATCAGACAGAGGTGCCAGTCACCTCCTTTCTTCTCCCAAAACCAGCCTGCCTAATCCACAGGTTTCAGGTCAACCCCCACATCACTACATCATACTTTTTTTCAGCTTGCCTTAGAATATCACTGCTTCAGTTGAGTAAAAATAATTTTAAAGGTGCACTTTATAGCAACCAATCTGGTTTACCCACAAATACAAATATAAAGAACATAAAGCAGCAACATTGGGCATATAACATGTTTTGGGCACTTCCGCCCATAATAGTTTTATTGCTATCATGATTAAGGGTAGAAGTATCTAAAAATGCATTAAGTAGTAGTGCTTTAACTGCATACCAATAAAGAATTTAGATGTTATACATTCAGAGGAGCTCTAAGAAGGTAGCTCTGAAAGGGAATGCATGCCATAGTGGCCGTAGCAACCTTTCTTGTTGCCTATAAATAAAACTATGTATATGTATATATTTTTCTAAGTATATATGAAAATAATAAATTGAAAGAACTTTCCACTTGTAAATAAAATCAGTTGTACCGACAGATACATTACATTGCTTCAAGAAGGGGTTGGATGGCTTTTTAGCAAGTAAAGAAATACAGATTATAGCTCTTAGTACCAAGATGATCGAGGGACTGGTCCAATTTCCATCTTTGAGTCAGGAAAAAAATTTTCATTCCTCTGAGGCAAATTGGAGAGGCTTAAGATGGTGTTTCAGCCTTCCTCTGGATCAACTGGAGGTTAAGCAGGTTTTATATAGACATGTGTCTACACGATGGATGTGTGTTTGATCTGTATTAAAGAACTAGTAAAAGAAAAGATACTGGAACTGGAAGTTGAGATTTTTAGAAATTACCTTACAGAATGTGACAGTTAGCTTGGGACATTCTAGGTGGCTGGCCCAGCAACTTTTTTCTTGGAAGTTCTTCTCAAGTGCTTGGAGACTGCATCTGTCATGCATTGAAACATTTTTCTACCTGTCTGGTTGCCTTCCAAGTCTCTCAGGAGATGCAGCTCAAGCTTCTGAGGCAAAGATTCCTGCTCCTATCCACATACATTTTGTGGGTTCCTGAATCAGTGTATGATTCAATTTGAACTGACTTCTTATCCATTCAGTATGAAGGTTGCCTACATAATTGCCTTGCTTGTTGGGAAGGCTCTTATCTGGGTTTTGCCCCTCTGGGACTAGGATGATCTTCTCCTCTATAATGCTGCGGCTTCCCTTGCTAACAGAATCTGACACAGACTTTTGCATCTTGCTGCTGAAGTCTCCTGCTACAGTGATGCCTTAGCAGAGGCTTTCTGGCAGGGTATAAATGTTGATCTTAAGGATGAATTAGCAATCCATGGTTTGCCCTCTAAATCTGTTCCTGTTTGTGTTCCAGCTCCTGAGTCTCCTTCTATATCTTCCTCTCTAGCTGAAGAACCCCTGCAGCTTGATGCAACTCACCTGACTCCAGAGGAGAGATCTTCATTGACTTTGCTGAATCATGTGGCTACTCCTTAATGCCTTTTAAGATACTTATTTAAACCCAAGCAGTTGATACCAAACCTGCCACATGGACTCAGGAGTTCTGACTAATACCACTTGACTTTGGTTACAAGTTACAAGCTTCACTCAGGGGAATATCAAATGTCCTGCAATTCTAATTGCTTGGCTTCCTTGGTTGAGGCAGCACAATCAAGCTAGTGATTGGGCCTCTGAACAACTCTCTGCTTGGCTCTTGTCACTCCAATTATCTTGCAGCTCCTGTTCCTCCTCTATTGGTTTCTTTGGTTGACCACAATTTTACTATTTTGCATTCTGTGTTACAATAACTTTCAAGATATATTTGAAAACAAGAATGAAGATATTGTGCCTGCTCATGGGCCATATAACTGTTCTATTGATTTTATTCCTGGAACAGTGCCTTCCAGAGGTAGAACTTATCCTTTGTCTTTTCTAGAGACTTAAGGGGGGATGTAGTAAAATTTTTAAATGGAAAAAATTGTTCTCAAATAAGAAAAATTCACATTTTGCAATGCAATATTTTTCACTAGACTTCTATTGCATTGTGAAGTTTAATTGCACATTGCAAATGTTTAAGACATGCTTGAAGATGCCATTAATTTTAGTGTGAAAATAACAACCTTTTCATTAAGAAGATTTTTGCATACACTGCGCACTTGTGCAAACTAAAAAAATTGCACTGTCAGAAGAAATGCAAAGGGTTTGTAAATGTTATTTTATATTTCCACAAATGCAAAATTGTTCGCAATGCAACATTTTTGTCCCATTGCGTCTATTTTTTCTGGTAACAAACTATATTATATTCCCTCATTCGACTATAAAAGAGTACATTCAAGAAAATCTTGCCAAAGGTTTTATAAGAAAATATATTTCCTCACTGGAACAGGTTTCTTCTTTGCTCAAAAGAAGGGTGTAAACTTTGACCATGCATTGATTATCATGGTTTGAATAAAATTACAAAAAGCCATTATCCTCTATCTTTAAACCTTGAATTGTTTGACAGACTAAAAAAAAAACAGAATTTTCTTCAAACCAAAGCTATGGGGCTTACAACTTTGCCAAGGAGATTGTGGAAAACTGTATTTAATACCAGAGGTCATTATAAATACCTTGTTATGCCACTTGGCTTGTAATAAGCTCAACGGTTTTGCAGTGTCCTATTCAGTCATGCATTGTGGTCTACTTAGAAAACATCCTGGTGTTTGCCCCTCTCTGCCTGAACTTGGCTCCCAATTAAACTTCTTCTACAGTGTCTGAGGAAAAATAACCTTTATGCCAAGTTGGAAAAGTCTGATTTTCGCAAATGCAAGATTACATTTTTAGTTTATATTACTTCTTTTTCTGGATTTGAAATGGATCTTGCTACAGTAGCTGCAGTTTTGCAAAACTGCGCTTTTTGGGCTTTTCCAACTTTTATCAAAGATTTCTTAAAAGGTTTTTGGAGTGTTGCCCTAATCACTGCTCTTACTTAGAAAGACTATGAAGTTTCCTGGTTACTTAAAGTAACAGTTTTGTCTAAAAATGAAACAGGTTAAAATAGATAGACTGTGCAAAATAAAAAATGTTTTCAATATAATTAGTTAGGCAAAAATGTAATCTATAATGGCTGGAGTGAGCAGATGTCTTACATAATGGCCATAACACTACTTCCTTCCTTACAGCCCTCTAAGCTGTTAGCAGTCAGTAACCAATCAGTGACTTTATGGGGAGCCACATGGGACATAACTGTTCAGTTAGTTTGCATTTGAATCTGACCTGAGTGCTCACAAACTAACAGAACAGTTATGTCCCATGTGCCCCCCTCCTAAAGTCACTGACTAACTAAGAGATTAGAGGAAGTAGAGTTCTGGCCATTAGGTTAGACATTTGCTCACTCCAGCCTTTATAGATTACATTTTTGCCTAACTAACGATATTACAAATAGTGTTCACTTTGCGCAGTCTACCTATATTACCCAGTTTCATTTTTACACTAAACTGTTCCTTTAAAGCTTAACAAGCCTTTGCCACTTAAAGCATGCATTCAGCTCAGTTCCTGGTATGAGCCACCCTGACAACAACAATCCTTTTGAAGTGGACACCTTGAACATTGGGGTAGGTGCTATCCTTTCTCAGCAATCAGTTTCAAGGGAACTTACACCCTTACACCTTTTCTTTTTTCATAAATCATTTACTGAGGAGAGAAACTATGATAATGGCAACTGTGAGCTGATAGCTGTGAAACTAGCCTTGGAGTGGTGCCATCTTTTGGAGGGTTCTGTAGAGCCTATTACTATTCTAGCTGAACCTTATATATATTTTATCTGCCAGAAGACCTAATCCATGCCAAGCCCACTGGGCATTATTTTTCTCTAGGCTCAATTTCCTCGTTTCTTATAAACAGCATCCTAAAAATGTCAGAACTGATGCATTGTCTCAATCTCTGGTTTCTGAAGAAGTGTCCACTAGTGATGAGTGAATTTTGTCACCAGGCATGGATTCTCTGTGAAATTTCACATTTCACCATTGCCCAAATTTTTTGAGAAACTGCTGCAAAAATTTGCCATGACAAACAATCACAGAGTGAGGAAAAAGCTGCAGTAAAAAAATTGCGGTCCCCTCAAATAAGTTGTGGTCATGTTGAAATAGTCATGGTTGCATCAATAAGTCATGGTTGCATCAAGTAAGTCGCGGTTGCATCAAAAAAGTTGCTGTTGTGTCAAAAACTAGTCTCCACACTCCCTGCCCCATCATTCCTCCACATAAGGTTTTTGCTCCTGTGTCTCTAGTTTTGGCTGCCTCCAAGTTTCTTCCTGAGTGTTCTTTTGTTAAGACCTTCATTCCTTAACCTAAGGTCTCTCAAGTTCTTTCATGAGGCCATTCTTTCAGGATAGCAAGTCATCCTGGTATTAAGCATTGTGAACTCATTTTCAGGTACGTTCGATTGTCTTCTCTTGCTCAGGATATCAAAAAGTTTGTCTCCACCTATGCCCCTTGTGCACAGAAGAGGAAAAGAAGATACTTTGTAGATAAACTCAGCTTCTGCAAGGTCCTTCTAAACCCTGGTCTGATATTTCCATGGATTTCATTGTAGACTTGGCTTCTGTCTGACCGTTCACTAGGAATATCAGAAAGTGAATGTGGTCTCACACCTGCCTACGCTGGGTGCACAATCTTTCTGTGGCTATAAGCAAAGTGGACTGTGTTGTCTGGCCACCGCCACCTGCCACTGCTTCCATGTTCAAGTTCTTCCACAGCAGAAAGTTCCAGATCCCAAAAAGGCATCAGTGGAGACAGGTCCCAGCAAGCCTTTCCTAGCAGTCCCAGGGTTTATGCTTTAAAGAATGGGTCACCCATTATCCAGAAAGTTCCAAATTAAAGGAAGGCCATCTCCTATAAAGTCCATTTTAAGCAAATAATTAATAAATCCTAACTAACCTGCATGAATCTATATTGGTGTCAGTACAATACTACTGGATTCATTTAATGTTTAAATGATCCTTAGCAGACTTAAGGTATGGTAATTACGATAAAGGTCCATTATCCAGAAATTAATCTATTCATAATAGATGCTATATCTTTAAGTTGTATCTATTCCATGTGCAGGAGAATAATATACTACTAGTGTGTTTTAAAGGGGTGGTTCACCTTCAGGTTAACTTTTGGGGCCACATTTACTAATCCACGAACGCTCCATGCGTATGTTCAGCAACTTTTTCGTACCTTGCGCAACTTTTTCGTACTTTGCATGACTTTTTCATACTTGCGACAAAATTTGTGTGACAAAATCATATTGTCGCGCCGAGTACGAAAGTTTCAGATTCATTCAAGCTTCGTTATTGTTACTTTCCTTGGGCCAGGTTGGAGCTGCAGAGTGCTATTGATTCCTATGGGAGGCTTCCAAAATCATGCACAGAAGGATCAAAGTTGGAAAGGTTTTCTCTCTGTTTACACAATCCTTCCATATGAAAAATTTCGGATCGCCAATACGATATTATCGTGACTAATACAATTTTTTCGGGATTTTTGCGATCTTCAGAAATTATCGTATCCAATCCGAATTTGTCCCATTTGGGATTCGAACTTGTGTTTTCATGAATGTAGCCCTTAGTGTGTTATAGATTACCCTATTCTTGGTAACTTCATTTGGTTTTCATTTTTTTATAGTTTTTTAATTATTTGCTTTGCTCTTTTGACTCTTTCCAGCTTTCAAATGGGGGTCACTGACCCCTGCAGTCATGAAACAATCATTCTATGAGACTACAATTTTACTGTCATTGCTACTCTATTTACATTTCTGTCTCAAATCACTGCCTGGGTTAAATTGGACCCTAGCAACCAAAAATTCCAAAAATGGAGCTCTGCTAAACAAAAAGCTATATACCGTATATACTCGAGTATAAGCTGATCCAATTATATGCCGAGGTAATTTTACCTAAGAAAACTGGAAAAACTTATTAATTTGAGTATAAGCCTAGGGTGGGAAATGTGCCAGCTACTGCTAAGTTTCAATAATCAAATAATTAATAAAAGGACACTCAGTGTGACCCCTTCTCATATTTTTTGTTGAGCTCTCAGGTGATTGTCCCTGAAAACCTCACCAGTCAGGGTTTCTGAGCAAGAATAGCTTGCTAAGGAAGTGCTATGTTGCATTCAGGTGGTTGCCAGTCAGCAACATGTAGTCAAATGAATGAAAGGCCTGAACTGGGACTTATACCATTCGCTATTGATTGCATTGATAGTATATAATACATAGCATGTCTACTCATGCCTAACCACTAGGGTACAGTCCACTATGGAGCGTGTTCGTGCGCATACTCGCATTCATGCGCGAGCACGCACATGGGGGGGGGTGGTATCGGTGCGCAACAAACGGGGCCGGTTGAATAAGTAATCCGGTGCCGCCCTTAGTACTCAACTCAAGTATAAGCCGAGGGTTCCTTTTTAAGCACATTTCGGGTGCTGGAAAACTCGGCTTATATTTGAGTATATATGGTAATTCAACAAATTAAAATAATAAAAATTTAAGACCACTTGAAAATTGTCCCAGAATAACACTCTTTATACTATACTAAAGTTATTTTAAAGGTGAACATCGCCTTTAATATGACCTATTTAATGTTTTTTAGGTTTCATGATACAAATACATAGGACAAAGAACTTTTTAGATGTTCCTGATAGTTAGGTGGCATACTGTTTTAGCTTTTCCAAATTTGTCACTGTATGTAAACAACTAATAGCATAATGTACACCTCTTTGAGTGCTTTGTAAGCAGGTCCAAATATCTTGCCCTGATTACAAAAGAACCACAAAAAAGATTACTACCGTATTTGCCATGATTGTTTCCTACACAATTTAATTGTATGCCTAAACAAGAAAGCAGGGCCACACCTAAAGTGCTTTTCTTGTGTCTTTTATTGTGTTTATAGGCAACAAAGTATTACATTAAGCTAACAATCAAAACAAGCTGAGGTTATTTTCAGATCTGTTGAACAGTTCTCTAAAAACATCATGGAAAGCTTGTCCATGCCCAGAAATTAATTTAATGCAGACACTGTACGTTAAAATTTCAGTCCAATAGCAATTTCTCATTGGAGTCAGTGTGACCTTTTGCATGGAATCATTTATACAGGTCTCCCTAAACTGTTTGTGTTCAGTGCAGTTTCATGCTGTGTGAGAGGCTGTGATGCATGATTCCAATCACTTAAACGATTGTCTGAGAAAGCAATCTTTGATGTAGGAAGGAAGTAACACTGGAAACAAAAAATATTGCCTCCCTAAGGTGAATATATAATGCGGTCTCTATCAACTTGTTAACAAAGAACTGACATCAGAAGCAGTGTATCTCTTTGAGCAGCTCATTTCAAACAGTTCTCTCTACATTTCTGTTCTGCACCTTGCTGACACTTGAGCAATGCTCGCTGTATTACAGTTAAACAGCATCAGAAAAGAACAGACCTTGTCTTCACACATTTCTCATAGTAACTGCAAAATCATTTTGCTTTTCCATTTGGGTACATATAGACCAAGCATGGGTGAACCAAAGCTTTCTTTTTGATGATTTTGTGTGATTCTTGAAGTGCCATACATAAATACTTTTGGAATAAAAATTCCTGTTGCTTATGTTACCTTGAGAGATATTTTAAAGGGGACCTGTCACCCTAAGAAATAATTCCAGATTGTTTTCAATTGTCTTTGTCAAGCAAAATAAACATTATACTTATACCATAGAAGTGCCATTTTGTGGACACTGTTATTAAAGGAGAATGCAAGTCAAAATTTAAAAGCATACTGCCCAATAGTCCTCCTATTGTTTAGTAAAAACACCACACTTTTGGCTCACCTAATCAAATATTTACTCAGTCACACTTACGTCCCATTTTCTACAATAGGCAGCCATCTCTAAAAAGGTATTCTCCCTTCCTTTCCCTCCTTGCTTCATAATGCACATGTGTTTCATTCCCTCCCCCGCCTCCCCTCTGCCAGATCCGCATCTGATTGGCTGGTGGGCATGTGTAGCTCAGAACAGCAGACAGGATCAAGTTACACACATGCTCAGAGAATAGGAAGGCTGCCGCTAGCACCTACAGGAAGGGGAGAGAGATTTCAGTGATGTCACTGTAGTCTTCACACTGCTGTAGGCTGCCAGCACCATATCTCAGAGAAGCAAGCAGGGATCTGGGAATTTAGATATGCAGTAAGTACTTAAAAAGAATGCCTTTAGACTTACTTTTAATTTATATTAACCTTTCATTGTCCTTTAAGGCAAGCTTTGCATCCTTCCAAAATCTTATTTCTGTGCCAGTATGGGGGGACCTGATGCCCATGTTTATGCACTGGTTACACAATTAGAATGTGAGGAGTGCAGCAACATCTAAGAAGTTCTGAATTGAAAGTGAAAGTAACTGCCACCCCCACCTCTATGTCTAAGGCATAGGTGCGGGCAGGCAATATATGCTTGACAGTTGGGATTTTTAAATGCTTTTATAATGGGTATGGATGTGTTAATAAAAAATGAGTTTGGGGTACATATTTAATTTGAAATGGGCTTTTATTATACAGCTTTTTATGCCTGGGTGACAGGTCCACTTCAAGACAACAATGCCCTGTATTTTTTTGAAATATATTTACTTAGTTATGGGTTGAAAAAAGACAAAAGTCTATCAACTTCATCCCCTCCAAATGAACCCCAGTACGCATGTATTGTATAACAGACCTATTTACTCATAAACAAACTATATATACCAATACCTATACTACACTAACTATAAATCTTAAGATCACTATGGCCTTGGGTAGTATGCTTGTTGAGGAACTCAGCCAAGCCACACTATCTAAAATTTTGATACATAATAAATAATAAAAGAGCCCATGTTATCATTGTTCCCTAAATGTTCACCCACACAAATTTTAGAGAAGAATTCAATATTATTAGTTATTATCAGATCCAAAAGAGAGTCTTTAATATTTGATATTGAAGTCACCCATAATAACAACTTATGTTGCTATTGTGAAGCCTCTTATTTGTAAAAGTAACTGGGCTTCATTCTCCTTACCTGTAATGGGCAATTTGTAGCATACACTAATCATAAATTTCTTTTTAACCTTAAATCCAGCTGAAATCTCTACCAATAGAGCCTCTGCAGACTGCAGAAGTTATTACTTTTTCCTGAGTTTTCTTAGAGTTTTTAGGACCCCACACCACTTTGTAATACAAACAACCATACTGAATCTTGAAACTCTTCATAGCTAGAGCTTTAAAGATAAATTACAAAGGATTTTGATGTGAAATTACTAATAGAATATGGGTAATAGTTATAAACAACTCTGAAATATAGCAGACATGTAGTCTTTGTGCCTATGTGCCCAAACACTGTCAGGCAGCTCTGAAAGGGAGTGCAGAAAAAATTAATCAAGGGGAAGAGACAGGGAGCAAGTTCCAAAAAAAGATCCATTATGCCTTTTTTTGTACTTTGCACCCAGCCTTTCATTTGGTAAATGACCTCTGTTTGGAACACTTTAATAATGGAGTTTTGGTCTACTTCAAAGCATCAGAAGCAGCCATGATTCTCATTCAGGGTCGGACTGGGACCCCGGGACAAAAATCCCGGTGGGCCCCGGCGGCCCAGACCTGACCCTTGTGGTGCTCCCCCCTTGCCGAACGCTGCTGCCCCAATGAGTTAAATTTACGTGTTTGGGGAAGGACGTTGGGTGGGGGGCCCTGCGAGGGGGGTTAAGGGGGCCCCTTCGGGGGGGGGGAGGCTATGGGTGTGGGCCATATGGGCGGGCTATGGGCGCGGGCCCCGGTGGGCCCTTCACCCCCCAGTCCGACCCTGTTCTCATTTGGTAGTGAATTTTCATACTCGTACGCGAGTCCACCCACAAATTTGGGGGTTTTTGCAAATCATATCAGTGGGCATTAATTCCAAACAATTTGGCACCTGTAGAGGTGTAAATCCCCAGGCTAAAAAAATGCTCTGAATTGCTACTTACAACACTGCCATAAATGCCAAATACTTCATAAAAGTATTAACAAATGATACACAGACATCAATTAAATGGTAAATAAGACTGAAGCAATATCTTTACACAAGCATGCACACTGGCAGTAAATTATTTTTCAAATATGAATTTATGCGTTAGTTCCCCCCACACCCTCCCTCCTTTAAAAAAAAAGAAAAAATGGAGATTAAGACTTGCATCATGGTTCCCTTGGGTATGATACATCCAAAACCGGCAGTCCCTTAACCCCAAGCCTTGTTAAATGCAGTTTGAGTCCTGGGGCTTAATGTCCTGATTGCTTCCCTAGGAGAAGACTCATTCCTTTTTCCTTTCTGTTTATTACAGCATATCTAATATATTGTTTCATTTCACAGTGGATTGGTTCAAATTTTGAGAAGAAACGGTAAAACAGTATAGTGTCTGAACTAAAAATGAAGTGGAGCTTAAACTAGAGTAATTTGTGTTGTGATATTAAATCTACACCACCAAGGGTGTTACTATAACAAGACGCAGTGAAGATAGTGCCAATTTTGTGTTATTGTCTGGACAATAAGGATTCAATTTCCCTGACAGAAACAGGAGTGCTGCAGCTCATAAATTTTCAAGGTCTCAGCAGAGAATAACTTCAATCTTAAAAAAGGCCAACTGGGCTTTTGTGGTTTTATTTATTTATTTTTGCTTTTCTTTTTATTCTTTGTACTTATTTACATGTGTAGCTGCCAAATATATTTCTTTCCTTCCACCCGCTCTATTTCTTTCTGTTTTTTCAAAACATAAAAACAACCACATGCCAAGTTTTGCTTTTGTACGACTGAGACTGAGGCTGTCACCATGCCCAAATATAGCTAGAAAAGAGGACAAGAATACAGAAGGAGACTCATTATTTTTTAGATGGCTTCACTTTTCCCGTAGGGATCCTATAGATCCTTCTTAGCAGCAGCTCATTCCAGCACTGATTAAGTGGGAAATACACAGTATCTCAAAGGTCAAACCTATAATCATCTGCCCTGAGGGCTAGACATAGAAAACTTCTTAATCCAAGTTGACTTTATTGGAAATCCATAACAAGTTGCAGCAGGCACAGGCTATTATCTAACACATATTCTCAAGCAATTAAAGTTTTAGTAGTCCTTTTGATAGGTTAAATGTGCTGGCTTGAAGGTACTCTTATTGCGATGATTTAATGTGTTTCTTTATCAGCAATTACAATGTTTTGAATCCCGTAATCAAAACTGCATATAAAAATAAATTACTGTCATTCATATAAATGTCTATCAGACAGAAAATAATAGATGGATAGATAGATGATACATACTAAATAATGCATTTTTGACCACGCAGTAAATTAAATAAAGCAGAGGATTAGAGTAAAACTGTTTCTCCAAACCTGTCAATGTTGCATAAAGTAAATTGAGAAGAATGCTCTTTTTATTTCTTAGAAAACACTATTGTGCCAATATAAAATGTATTGGAGGCAAAGGAAAGGTGAAATTGCATTGAGGTTAAAGTATTTTTAACTTTGCAACAGCATTTACTTTGCCATAATGTGTTAGAGAAGCTCATTTTGCTATAACTGTTTTTATAGAAATAAAGCTCCAATGTTGCCAATTTCATCCAATCCTGTGCCCAAACAGATCCTTAGATAGATAAGGGAAGGGCTGGGGAGGGCTTCCATGCCATTGGTTGGGGTGGATCTTCAAAAGCAGTGATCCCCAACCAGTGGCTCCGGGGCAACATGTTGCTCCCCAACCCCTTGGATGTTGCTCTCAGTGTCCCCAAACCAGGGAGTTATTTTTGAATTCCTGACTTGGGGGCAAGTTTTGGTTGAATAAAAACAAGATTTACGTCCAAATAAAGCTCCTGTAAGCTGATAGTGTGCATAGAGGCTACCTAATAGCCAATCACAGCCCTTATTTGGCTCCTCCATGAACTTTTATGGTGCTTGTGTTGCTCTCCAAGTCTTTTTACATTTGACTGTGGCTCACGAGTAAGAAAGGTTGGGGATCCCTGTTCAAAAGCTTTAGTTGAAGCAAAGCAAATAGTCCTTCACATTGAGGGCAGATAGATTGTAGAAAACCCTGCTGGGTGAGATAGCATATTTCATTAATGCTTTTAGGTTACAGCCACCTGGGGATGTTTCTTAGCCTGCGTATAAGATTTGATTTGAGGTTTTATGTCCAATTTAACTCAAAAGCCCAATAACCCTGGATTACAATCTGCCACTACCACCCATAGCTCATTAGCTGTAGTCAATACTCTAACTCCTTAAATGGAATCTGAACTCCTATTTCTTGCAACCTTAATATCTATTTACCATCACTACCAGCTTATGGCCTAGAGACTTACATATATAATTTTAATTTTACCTGCAATAGCACATACTGTACTAAAGCATTTTAGAGCCCTACCACCACTAATTACAATCCATCATTTATCAATGGATGAAAGTTAGGTAAAGTTTGGTAAATACACTTCTAAAAATCCCATAGGAATAAATAGGAAGTTGGTCTTATATGGTGCCAGTGGATTGAAGGAAATTTAAAAGATCAATATAGTAGTAGTGTGGAAACTCTTTTGCAGTATCATTGATATCTGTTGTAGGGAAGACATTGAAAATTGTTTTGAATAACATTATGGTATGTGATATATTGTGGTTTGTGTCTGTTTTTTGCACTTTACACCCTGCTCTACAGATAGCAAATGAGCCCTATAGGGTTACGCAATAAAATGCACCAAATAGCATAAGTAGGTTCCAATAACATATGGATATACATTTTTTAAATATCAGACATCTTTTATAAATCGGCATACTTAGAAAAGAAGAAGCAGTTGCCAAAACATAGCATTATGTGCTAATAAATTGTTAAAACCAAATTAAAAACTCCCAGAAAGCACAAAACAAATAACATTCTGTACATTCAAAAGGTCACTTGTAAGTGTTTCAAGTAAAAAAAAAAACAGTAAAAAGAGCTTCCCCCTACCCTGTGAGATTCTATTTATATGACAGTTTTTATCCTATTTCTGTCGGATGAATTGTAAGCCACATTTACCTGTAAGCGTCCCAGACAAGCTTCTGATGCCTAATCTTTTTTATTGATCCTAGTAGCTGGTTTCTGAAGCCATTGATTTTTCTTGCTGTCAGTTTATGGCTTTGACTTCTTAATGTTTATTTAGACTGGCCTCTATAAATTGTTTCTGGTGCGAAGGGCTAAGAAGGCAGCGTGAGGTCAGGGGTGCATGTAAAGTTGTCCATAGATATAAATCATTGGCTTTTATTCCTCACTCATGTATATGAACTCTGTTTGCAAGGTTACTAGAAAGTGAAACAAGGTACAGAAAGCATCACATTTCCTCAGAATTTTCACACGGTACATATTTTTCATTTGCAGCAAGCTAAAAATGCTGCATGTTAGTTTCTGAAACGCCAAAAGATTGTTTTGTGGCTATAACAAACATGATAGGAAAAATAATCATATATTGCCACAAAATAAAGCATTTAGGTTTCATAGGTGCAGGGCAATTTTGCTGCGGGAAATGCAATATCATAAAGTTAAAAAGAATATACAGTATATACAGTATATATATATACAGGTATCGGACCCCTTATCCGGAAACCCATTATCCAGAAAGCTCCGAATTACGGAAAGCCTGTCTCCCATAGACTCCATTATAATCAAATAATTAGGATTTTTAAAATTGATTTCCTTTTTCTCTGTAATAATAAAACTGTACCTTGTATTTGATCCCAACTAAGATATAATTAATCCTTACTGGATGCAAAACAATCCTATTGGATTTAATTAATGTTTTATTGATTTTTTAGTAGACTTAAGGTATGAAGATCCAAATTACGGAAAGACCCCTTATCCGGAATACCCTTGGTCCCGAGCATTCTGGATAACGGGTCCTATACCTGTATATATATCAGACAAATTGGGAATACTAGTAAATGTGATATATTTGCATAGATGTATTTAAAGGCCTGTAGCTTACTAGAAATCTTGTTTTTTGCTTCTTTGCTTTTTTATCATCAACTATAAGCAGGTATTTCCCATTTATCAGCATTGTAAATTTTGGAGGCACAAAGTAAAATAAAAAAAAAAATTGTCAGCATTACAATTAGGTTGTCACGTTCTTACCTCCACTTTGCCTACCATATAGAATTGCCATATACCCTAAACATTGTGGTTAACTGGGGTAAAAAAATAAGGTTCCCAGTCTAAATATAAGGTGTCATGCATTTGAAGTACTCTTTACCTAATCTATGTATGATGTTATAGAGGGTCAAAGCTGTGGAGGCTCTCGGTCAGGTGCTTACTAAAGTTTCAACCCCATGCACAATATGGTATAATGAATTAGTAAATCAGGAAGGTAGGGGTCAGTAGCCTGAATAGCCTGAATATGACATGCTTGATTTTTCTCCTTATATACCCACCTAACGTGGGAGATAATGGATTACAATGATGCAGTCCTCAATCTAATGGTAAAATCAAACCTGCCAGGTTGACATCTGGTCAATTTTCAGCCAGATGTTGGTTGGGTAGGCCCATTTCAGGGGACCTATACATGAGCAAGTCACCAAATGATCGGATCTTTCTCCTTATATACCCACTTAAGGTGGGCGATATTGGATTACAATGATGGGACCATGAGCTGTCAGAGTATGGGTTATTATCATCAAAATAAATTGTTTGTTATTGAGTCTTGGAACATACAGAACAAATCTTTTCTGACTCTTCCATCTATATGGACAAATCAGTAAATCAGCTGTTGTTTCTAAATGGAAAGCTAAATCTTGCAAAATAATTCTTCTATAAATTCAAAGTGCTTTTATGGTTTAGAAGAAGATATTACATAGCTAGTTGTCTATTTTATGGAACTGAGACTGAAGTTTTATCAATATTTTTGGACCTTGGAGATTTTATGGAATTGAGACTGAATTTACAAGTTATATATATATATAAATATATATATATATATATACATGTTCACCTAATAAAATACTTTGGACAGTACGATTTGTCTTCCCAAACTTGAGCGTAACATTGCAGCTGTGTACTTTTTTCAACACGGGTGGCAGTTATTTATAGTGAAATTTAGAATGAAATTGCTTAGTCTCCCCAGATATAAGTTACATAAGATTGTACAATATTGAGAAAACAAAAAATACAGTTACATTTACTTGCAGGAAGAAGTTGGCAGCACAATAAAAATTCACTTGTAATATCAAAGAACGTGGGATAACAACTATTACAGTCCAATGGAAGCATTCAGAGAAAAATATTAAATTAGAAAAAAAAATTCCTTTTGAACAGTTCAAACAATTTTTACTTCCTTTCTTTTATCTTGAAAGCAAATGTAAAATTAACAGCTGATTCATCTACCAGAAGCCTGGATCCTATTTTCTCTTTTATTTTACATTTGGAATTCACTAAAAGCTGCCCTAGAGTATGCTGTGGATTTCCACATTACCAGAACACATTGCTGGCTTTCAAAATGTATAACTCTTTTATATATTTGACTTGAACACACAATATACTTGATGAGAAAGCAATCAATGACCTCAGAATATGTGAAACCCTCTCATGTTGACTTGTAATGGGTGAAGTCTGCCAATTTATTTTTCACCAGCTGGTTTCTTTTTCACTTCTCCTTCTAAATCTTTTTTAAAAACTGTTTGGTATGATTTTTCTGACATAAAGACTCACCACTTTTCATTTCCAAAGAAAAACATATTGGGTGAGAACAAGGTACAGATGAAATGCCTATAGAGCAGAATGGGATGGTGCCAAGAAAACATCATCTAGAAATGTGCTATGCTCAGTTTCTGTAACTCTGTGGAAGTATAAATAGCTTAAGTTAATCTGTAAAGCACCAGCAAAGAACACATTTTAATAATTCAAAGACATAAAAAAATATGACTAAGAGCACCAGATCTCATATGTTATAAAGCAAAAAAAGGATATGATGGATTATATAATGTTTAAATCCTTGATTATCCATAATAGAGTGCCTTTAAGAGAGTCCATAAACGGCTATTTTTAAGGCATGTGATCAGAGGAATTATTAGAGAAGGCAGCATAGATGTTTCAAATATCTCTTAATTATTGGTTATTACCACAAATTATGAAAATTACTGATTCTACTTTCCCAAGAGATTTATCTAGGGTGAAAACAATTAACAAAAAAGTAAAATAAAACAGAAATCGTATTATTAATAGATATTTAAAAAACACCAGCATATTCCAATCTGTACACAAGATGCATATATATTTTTCCTGAGAAGCGTCCTTGTAAACCCCTTTAAAGCAAAGATTTGATGGTTAATTTCCAAACATAAGTGCAGTGTGCAAAGTGCATTTTTTTTAAATTTCATTTACTGTGTTTCTTACCTATGAAAAATGACATTAATTCAGGCAACAATGTGTCCATTTTTGATCACATTTGTAGATAAGGTCAGTGGGTATCCACCCATCACTGGTTGGAGTTTCTGGCTGCTTTACTAACTACCCTGATCCTGCCTCGCACTAGTGGGAGATATTACAAAACTATCCTAGCACTTACATAGTCTACTGGAACCTACTTCCGAGAACACAACTTCCTCCAGCGAGACAGAGCACATGGTGCCTTCCCTTTATATTAACTTTGGGAATCCTGAAACTCTTTGGCTAAACACTGAACTGTCTAGGGACCTACTCCCCCTTCAAAGTGTAATCAAGAACCAACCCTAGCTGGCCAAAATCCTCCTGGGGAAAATAAACACTAAAAGGTTGGCAAAACCTATACCCTCTTACATATTTATTTAGAAAGTGTGAATAGTGTTTAATCATCTTTTGTACATAAGGCCAATTGAATAAATGCATGTCAAAAAGGACATTTCATTGGCTAACATGTAGGAACAGGCTATACAATTATGTATAAATGGTAAACAGATAAGAAAAACAGTTCGAAGAAACATGGGGAAATCACAAACAAATGAGGAGAGCAGTTTACAAAATTGAAACCCCATATCTTGAAATCTGAAATAATTTGACCTCAATGCAAACACCAATATTTCCCTATATGTCCTACAATTAGCTTTTACTGTTGTTTTCTATTGCTAAGCACTTTTAATTGCCTCTGAGAAACAGCAGGTGTAGTGATGCTGTACATAAATGACATCTTCAGTCTTTAGAAGAAAGAGTAATGCTTCTGTAGTGCGCGAAAAACATATGCTAATAAGCTACACTCTTCAGGCACAAATGAGATAATGTGCTTATTGTTTAGACACTGGAATTGTTCATTACAAAATGACACAGTGTTTGCCAATTCTGTCTTCATTATAAATGTAAATATTAACTGGCGATATGCAAAAGAATACAAAAAGTCAACAGCAATTAATTGGCTTCTGCAGTAATTAGCAACTGTAAGGCAAACACTTAGGAGGCGATATAATTGTCTAGGCTAGGAATACACTTCCTGTACAGTCCTAATTAGCAATTTAAACAGTTCAGAAATTATATGCCTCTTGCCTATAGACTCCCTGAAGTACTGTTCATTAATGAAGAAAAAAGTTACCAGGACCTGTCATTTTCATTGAAGTAGAGCTTTAAAAAGCAGACAAAGTCTATATGCTATTATGTGCCACTAAGTCACATAATGCTTTGTGTACACATGTACCTTTCTTAAGGTAAACAATTTTTATTCATTCATTGCTTTCCTATTTGTCCCTATCATCTTAAATTGTAAGCTCTTTGGGGCAGAGACCACTTCCTGCTTAGCACATTACACATAATATTTGTAACCATGTATATTCCTATTTAATGATTGCATTCTTCCTGTTGTCTGTGTTAATGTGTTAACATAATTCTTGCTACCATTGCTACCATTATGCTTATTATAAGCAAATAAAATACTAAACATTTGCTTTGTTTTTTAAAAACCATGTTCTGCCTCCAGTCCTTCAAAGAAAGTGAAGATGCACAGAGTAGTTATGCCACTGACATTGGGGGGTCATTTTTAAACTTTGCACAGTGCATGTTTTTGCACATTGTTGTTTCTCCCTTGTTTTCCACTAAATGCTTAAATATTGCACTGCTGTGATGGACATTGCGTACAATATTTACCTATGAGATTTACCAATGGTGTCTGCATGAGTATGAGTACTGTACATGGTCATTGCGTGTGAATTTAGTGTTGACTGTAATTTTGTGAATATAAATATGCAATTTGTCAAAACACAGAGAATATTTTTCCAGCTACAAAAGTTGTATCACAACTCAAACACAGATTGTACACATAAATATTTGCAATTATTTGCAATTTGAGATATTTAAAATGCTTTTAATGACAATTCACAAATATGTTTGCACACATGAATATAAAAACACGTGCGGGCCAAATATGTTTACTGTGTGATTCATTCTGTGCTGTGCAAAGTTTATAAATGATCTCCATTGTTTTTAAATTATTCTTTTAAAGAACCTACCAATCATATACTGGAAGGGGAGAGTGAGAAAGAATGTAATCTCTGAAATGCCAAAGGTCTCGTCTTACATCGCTTGGCAGGTATCTCAGTGTGGATTATTTGACTTGATACATGACCAGTGCCCAGTTGCTTACTCACTTTTGATTTACTTCTGGCACCACATTTGGATCTTAAGACTTCCTTATGTACTTGATATGTGCCTTGCCCTGACCTGCTTGTCTAACCCTCTGATACTACATTTGGCATTAGACTCAGAAGGAGTGTATTTATTGGCTGATTCAACTTTAACCTGCAGCCCTTTCATTTTAGAATCTGCTACTGAGTACTTGCAGCAATATTTTGATGTTGACCTATTTGTTGCCATATGTCCACATTAGAGGGAATGCTTAAATGCCATTAAGTTTTACATCATTAAACATTAGGGCCAATTCTTCATGATACTGTAGTGACAACTGAGGGTAATGTAAGATTTTACAAGTGTGAGATTACTTTTAGTGAAGAGCGAATCTGTCCCATTTCGTGTCACCAAAAAATTTATGAAATTGCTGGAAAATTTGGGAAATGGTGAAAAATTCTCAAAATGTGGCTAACATACCACCAATGTGATACATGCAACTTTTTGACGCTACTGCGACTTATGTGACTTTTTCCTCACTCTGCGAAGTTTGTTGCGGCAAATTTTGGGGCAGTTCGGTGTTTTTATATTTGTTTAAAAAAAATATAAATATACTAGTAAACTCTTTTTACAAAAAATATATTTATTAAGTAGCAAATTGTTCTCTTTTCCTTTGTGATTTAGTAGCCTCTTATGCTAAAGTGAGAACAATCAGAATCCTTAATTAAACCTGCGTTGCTGTTAAATAAGGAGTATATAAAATAACGACATTTTCCCTTTAGTACATAAGAACTAATGATCCGCTTCTGGCAACAGTATTGATAATAGAGTAGTCTTTATAGCATTATATTGACTGGAAAAGACTTTAATACAGTAGTAAATACATTAGGGATAAAAGTACTATGTTTTCATGATTGAGTAAGTAAGCATTCCTCACTAAAGTGGATAACAGAGAGTTAAAAAGACAAGTTATCTAAATTAAGTAATGTCACCAAGAATGTTCCTTTTTCTTTTGGAGATATTAAAACTCACAAAGCAAATAAAACCAAGAATGATTAGTGTAATATGTCAAGGCTGTTGATGAAAGGAGGAGAAAGCCAAATTGGATGAGACTATCCAACTATTAAAGCCTGTTTTTATAAAACAGTCATAGAAAACAGCCTCAGAGAATTGAAAAGACACTGATCAGCGCAAATATTATACATTTTTATCTTGGGTTACTGTAAAATATTGTAATTTACTATACAATTGTAACAAATAGAGCCTTACCGGCTCGGCGGGGACGCCCGCCGCGCCATCCTCTCCCAGCACTGGCTTCCTCCTAAGTGCGCGCGCGAGTTAAGGCGCATGTGCGCTGGCGTGATGACATCAGCGCGCAATGGCGCGAAATTCAAAAGTATTTTAAGGGACTTTTCCACTTTTTCATTGCCTGTGATAGGATTGTTTCCTGGTGCCTTTTCTGAGCCTTGTACTTGTATTCCTGTATCCTGTTGGTGCTTTCCTGTGTTTTTGACCCGGCCTGTCCCTGACTGTTCTGATATCCATATCCTGACCTCGGCTTGTACTTTTGACTCCACAATTGCCTAATCCCGCTGTCTGATTATCTGGTTGACCCTTGCCTGCCTGACGATCCCTGATTTCTGCCTGCCTCGACCCAGCCTGCCTGACGACAAACTTGTCCAATCCTATTTGTACCGTGATCTTCGGCCTAACTGACTTTAACCACAGTCGTGCCCGTTTGCTTGCCAGAACTCCTCGCCTTGTTCCCCTCGTTAAGTCCAGGTGGCATCTGAGTAGCTGAGGGCTCCTCCCAAAGCCAAAGGCGGTCACAATACTGGTGAAGCCGAGCCGAGACCAGGGAACTTGGCATCAGTTCTGGTTTAGGGTGCCGACCGTGATATTATCACGGGCCATGGAGGACCAAGATCACGATAAATCCGCTGCTGCTCCATCCGCTACCGAAGGGCTTCTTACTACCCTCCTACAGCGCTTGGAAGACCAGGAGCAAAAGCAAAATTATCTCCTACAGGGTTTCCACAGTTTAACCCGCCAGCTGGAGACTCCGCAAGTTCCGCAGCCGCCTATACCAAGTCCTTCTCCTCCTGTAGGCTCTTTTGCTATGTGGGGTAACACATCTAGGCCCCAAGAGCCCAAAATTGCCTTTCCTGAAAAATTTGCTGGGGATAGGACTAAGTTTTTTGTCTTCAAAGAGGCATGTAAATTATATCTTAGCTTTTTCCCACATTCATTTCCAACTGGTGAGGAAAAAGTAAGATTTGTAATGACCCTTCTTTTGGGGGATCCCCAAGTTTGGGCCCTTAGACTGCCCCCCTCTGATCCTGCCCGTTTCTCCCTAGATTTGTTCTTTCATTCCATGGCAAATCTTTACGATGACCCGGATCGCACATCATCTGCCGATTCTGCGATTCGTAAACTGCGCCAACTGAAACCATGGTCTCACATTTCCATGGATTTTATTGTGGAATTGCCCCCTTCTCAGGGTAAGACAGTGATTTGGGTGGTGGTCGATAGGTTCAGTAAGATGGCTCATTTTATTCCTCTTCCACATCTCCCTTCTGCTAAAGCCCTGGCTGATTTGTTCATTACGCATATTTTCAGGTTTCATGGGTTTCCTGAAAATATTGTTTCTGACAGGGGGGTTCAGTTTGCATCAAGATTTTGGCGTGCTTTCTGTTCTTTGGTTGGTACGGAATTGTCCTTTTCCTCTGCCTATCACCCCCAAACTAACGGTCAAACTGAAAGGGTGAACCAGTCCCTTGAACAGTATCTCAGATGCTATGTATCCGATAACCAGTCCACATGGTCTGAACTGCTTCCTTGGGCAGAATTTGCGTACAATAATGCTACCCATTCCTCCTCAGGGAGGTCTCCTTTCTTTGTCGTTTTTGGCTTGCACCCCAAAGCATTTTCTTTTTCTGGCTCTAATTCCCCTGTACCCTCTGCCAATTCCTCTGTCTTAAAATTTTCCGAAATCTGGTCGATGGTTCATGACTCATTGTCTGCAGCTTCCCTAGCCCAGAAAAAAGCCGCTGACAAATCCCGTAGGGAGGCACCCCAGTACAAGGTGGGGGATTTAGTGTGGTTATCAACCAAAAATATTAAGTTGAAGGTTCCCTCTCCCAAACTGGGTCCCAGGTTCATTGGTCCATATCCCATCATTGCAATAATTAACCCATCTTCTGTCCGTCTTCAGTTACCTCCTAATTTCAAGATTGCTAATACCTTTCATGTTTCTCTCCTTAAACCTGCTTCTAATACTCGTTGTCTGTCTGTTCCTCCCCCGGTGTTGGTTGAAGGTCAGCCTGAGTACGAGATCCAGGAGTTCCTCGACTCCCGCCTGGTGAGAGGTAAGTTACAATATCTTACCAGGTGGAAAGGCTTCGGTCCTGAGGAGAACTCTTGGGTCTCAGTGGATGACATCAAGGCTGATCGTCTCAGGAAGCAATTTCATTCAAGGTTTCCTAGAGAGGGGGGTAATGTAACAAATAGAGCCTTACCGGCTCGGCGGGGATGCCCGCTGGGCCGTCCTCTCCCAGCGCTGGCTTCCTCCTAAATGCGCACGCGCACTTCCGCAAGTTAAGGCGCATGCGCGCTGCAAAAGTATTTAAAAGGACTTTGCCACTTTTTCATTGCCCGTAATAGGATTGTTTCCTGGTGCCTTTTCTGAGCCTTGTACTTGTATTCCTGTATCCTGTTGGTGCTTTCCTGTGTTTTTGACTCGGTCTGTCCCCGACTGTTCTGATATCCATATCCTGACCTCGGCTTGTACTTTTGACTCCACAATTGCCTAATCCCGCTGTCTGATTATCTGGTTGACCCTTGCCTGCCTGACGATCCCTGATTTCTGCCTGCCTCGACCCAGCCTGCCTGACGACGAACTTGTCCAATCCTATTTGTACCGTGATCTTCGGCCTAACTGACTTTAACCACAGTCGTGCCCCTTTGCTTGCCAGAACTCCTCGCCTTGTTCCCCTCGTTAAGTCCAGGTGGCATCCGAGTAGCTGAGGGCTCCTCCCAAAGCCAAAGGCGGTCACAATACTGGTGAAGCCGAGCCGAGACCAGGGAACTTGGCATCAGTTCTGGTTTAGGGTGCCGACCGTGAAAAACAATCTTGTGGTGCATCTAAAACTGTTGGCAAAACATTATTTGTGAATTAAAAATATTGTATAAAATATTTTCATTATTTCTTTTTTGTAATCTATTTATAATGAAGCAGTTAAATGAAGAGAGATTAATTAGAAATACTTTTTTTTAATTTCTTCTTTTTTCTTCATTTTTTACATTAACCCACCAGTATACACAGGGCATGGGAAATAGGGTAAAAAAATTATTCTTATATTATCATTTGGTATTTACATGTAGAACTGTAACTTTTCAGAACTCAAAAATGAAATACATGTACATGTTACTGCCTAGCGGGATAACTGGAACTGGATTGAAACTGGAGGGTATTATGAATTAATGAAAATAAAAGAGCTCTAATGACAAAAAAAAAATGGACATAAAACAAGCAAATTGCTGGCCTGTGTGCTTAGAAATAAATAAGATATTTTCTGTTTCACTAAGTTTTTGCTGAATTTTATTTTTTCTAAAAACAGAACATAAAATCATAAGAGTACATTAACCAATAGGTGTACGGCAGAGAATTCAAAAGTACAAATCAATATATTAATGAATGAGATTCCAAAAATGTAAATGAGAAACAATAAAAAAAAAAGAAAAAACAGGATGCTATAGGGAAGTGTCCCTCTATATCAACAAGCAATCCAGGGTTGCCATGTTTTCTTAAAGGAACAGTAACACCAAAAAATGAAAAAAAGTGTATAAAAGTAATAACAATATAATGTACTGTTGCCCTGCATTGCTACAACTGGTGTGTTTGCCTCAGAAAGACTACTATAGTTTATATAAGTAAGCTGCTGTGTAGCCATGGGGGCAGCCATTCAAAGGAGGAAAGGCACAGGTTACTTAGCAGATAACAGATAAATCCCCATTATATGGGGCTTATCTACTAGTTATCTGCTATGTAACCTGTGCCTTTTCTCCTTTTTTCCAGCTTGCATGGCTGCCCCCATGGCTACACAGCAGCTTATTTATATAGTAGCTTTTCTGTAGCAAAAACACCAGTTTTTTGCAGAGCAATAGCACATTATATTTTAATTACTTTAAAACACTTTAATTTTTTGATGTTACTATTCCTTTAAACTGGGTGTTTGTCTACTGTAATACTTGGTAATTTTTCAATAACAAATATTCAGTCTATGGATTACTTTGAAGCACTGATAATCAATCAACCTTAATTTCCAGGATTCGGCCAGTGACTGTCATGCTGCCAGTAGTATACATTTGACTAACTGAAGATAGGCTTTAGGGCTCTGGCACACGGGGGAGATTAGTCGCCCGCGATTAACTCCCTGTTCGCGGGTGACTAATCTCCCCGAGTTGCCTACCCCTGCCATCCCACCGGCGAACATGTAAGTCGCCGGCGGGACGGCAGACGCGGCGGGGCGATTTCCGGAAATCGCTGAAAAAGACTCGCGAGTCTTTTTCGGCGATTTGCGCGAAATCGCGCCTCCGCGTCTGCCATCTCGCCGGCGACTTACATGTTCGCCGGTGGGATGGCAGGGGTAGGCAACTCGGGGAGATTAGTCGCCCGCGAACAGGGAGTTAATCGCGGGCGACTAATCTCCCCCGTGTGCCAGAGCCCTTAGTGAGAACTTCTGAGACACCACTGAGCAAGGCTTTGTATGGTTTTAATTCAAATTAACATGGAGCACAGAAAAATTCAGGCTATATACCCTAGACCAGTGCTGTCCAACTGGCGGACCTCAGATTCAGGCTGTAATCAGGCTGTATTGTTTAAATATGTAATCCCCTGTGTTGTTCACACTTTTTAATCTCTGCATTGTTCACCCCCTGCAGTGTTCACACCTCAGGCTCAGGCTGTAATCACTCCCATTGTTCCCCTGTTCACACCTCAGGAGCAGTAGAAACCCACAAATAATCCCTGCACACTACAAAAAGAAAATATACTGAGGTGGTACTGCAATTAAAAAGTTTTTTAATATATAGTTATTGTGCAGACTGTAGGAGCAGTGCCAGCATTGTGTCACTGTATGCTGCCTGTGTGTGCCATACACACAGGCATCATAGGGCAAGCAGAGTATGGCACACACAGGCAGGGTAGGGAAGGCAGAGTATGGCACACACAGGCAGAGTATGGCACAAACCAACCAAGAATGGCAAACACAGTGAAAGTATAGCCCACGCAGGCAAGGTAGGGAAGGCAGAGTATGGCACACACAGGCAGGGTAGGGAAGGCAGAGTATGGCACACACAGGCAGGGTAGGGAAGGCAGAGTATGGCACACACAGGCCAAGTATGGCACAAACCAGCCAAGTATGGCACACAGGCAGGGTAGGGAAGGCAGAGTATGGCACACACAGGCAGGGTAGGGAAGGCAGAGTATGGCACACACAGGCCAAGTATGGCACAAACCAGCCAAGTATGGCACACAGGCAGGGTAGGGAAGGCAGAGTATGGCACACACAGGCAGGGTAGGGAAGGCAGAGTATGGCACACACAGGCAGGGTAGGGCAGGCAGAGTATGGCACACACAGGCCAAGTATGGCACAAACCAGCCAAGTATGGCACACAGGCAGGGTAGGGAAGGCAGAGTATGGCAGGTTTTTGCTGTACTACAACCATTAATATGGGTATGGTCATGTGATAACATGGGTGTGGTTTCAAGTGGGTGCAGTTTCAAAAAGGGGAGTGGTCAAAACTGGCTTCTATTATCGGCCCTCCACCACGTAGGTCGGAAAAATTCCGACCCTCGGTACAACAGAAGTTGGACAGCACTGCCCTAGACCAAAAACTTAAGGGACTGGGGGCAGGTCAACCATATATGTCCCATAGTTCCAAAACCAGAACACACTCAAAAATAATTACCATTTTTGGAGCAAATGTCACAATTTATGGAGTCAAAACTCATTTTCCTTAGTAAGATATTTCCACTAACTTTAGCTAGTGATCTCTGCTGCTGGAGAGATAAAGTGATGGTCAAGAGTGATATTGCCCTATAAGGGGGCATTCTGTTCAAACACCATCATTCAAACACCTGCTGGAGAAAGAATTCCTGTTAGTGCATTTTCAGTTAAATCCAAGGTAGCAAAATACCTAACAAACTGTACTAAAGCTGTACATGAAAAGACTGGCACAAAGATCAGGTGGAGTTTATTTATTTATAGGAAGGGAGGGAAAGCAGATTAAAGTAGAAAACCTGCTTATATGGGGAAGAAGTCTCTTGTAAGTCACAAATACTGGACTCAAAAAAGAGTTCAGGCCTAAAATATGCAGTCAGCACTCTATTTAAAAATAAACTACCTCCTGTTAAAAATACCCAGACTTACCTGAATTTACAAAATCCTGTAAAAAAAAATTATACACCAGAAAGAACACCTATGTAAATGAACATTTAGGTTGATGGCTACATTTACCATAAGCAACAAAAAATGCTTATAAAAAAAATACAAAATGGTATAGAAGCTTAGAAAACCCTAAATGAATGAAATGAAAATGATAATGTTACCACTGCTTGCAATATTTTAGTACCCTATATACTCGAGTATAAGCCGATCCGAATATATGCCAAGGTACCTAATTTTACCTAAGGAAACTGGAAACACTTATTGACTCGAGTATAAGCCTAGGGTGGGAAATGCAACTGCTACTGCTAAGTTTCAATAATCAAATAAATAACAGATAAATAAATAGATAACTTTAGGGAAAGAAAAATGCTACAGCAGCAGACAAAAGCAAGTTTAGGGAACGCTAAGGAAGCTGCCATACTAATTATCAATTACTTGGACCCCAGTGTACATGTCCCACCACAGTACTACAATAGTAGTTACAAGGGCAAAATAATTCTTGATGCTGGACTTAATACAAATGTAATTTTTGTAAATAACAAGTTATTGTACCAATTACTTACTCTGGCTCATTGTGCAGATGGATGTGCAGATGTAATGCGCTCGTTGCGTACACCCACCCTTCCTTCCTCCACTTGTGTCCGTGCATACATGCCTTCCCCCTACCTCCCTCCCTCCACTTGTGTCCGTGCAAACATACCTCCCTCCACTTGTGTACATGCATACATACCTCCCTCCACTTGTGTCCGTGCATACATACCTCCCCCCTACCTACCTCCCTCCACTTGTGTCTCCATACCTCCCCCCTACCTCCCTCCCTCCACTTGTGTCTCCATACCTCCCCCCCTCCAATTGTGTCTCCATACGTCCCCCCTACCTCCCTCCCTCCACTTGTGTCTCCATACGTCCCCCCTACCTCCCTCCCTCCACTTGTGGCCGTCCTGCCGACTCTATTCATCTGAATATGTAACGCGTGAGTGCGGGAGAGTCGGCAGGAGGCCACAAGTGGAGGGAGGGATACTTGAGTTCTGACAGCACCCAAGATATTTGACATTGTATGTACAATTGCTATGTAGCTGGCTGCAGGGTACTTTTACCCCCCCCCCCCGTGGATGGACGTGTGTCCGTGTCGCATGCGCATGCACTCACCTCCGACCATGGGGGTGGGGGGTTGGGTGTGAGTGCGTTATATCTTCAGATCAAGAGTCGGCAGGACGGACACAAGTGGAGGGAGGGAGGTATATTCGAATATAAGCCGAGGGTTACTTATTGAGAACATATTTAGTACTGAAAAACTCGGCTTATACTCGAGTATATACGGTAACTAATATGTAAACTATGAAAGGTGGTCACAAGTTGCCAATTTCCCTTCACCTGCTATGGTATCTTGGAGATTTCATGATCATAAAACTATAAGTAATAAAAACCCTGTTTTAAAATGTATGAACTAAGAAAACATAAGTCCAGGGAATGTATATTGTTCAATCTTCTCTTTTTCTATACAGGGTTTATGTAGTCACTTTCTCTATGTCAATCTCACTTCCATGTTACTTATACCACAAACCCCCTTTGTATTTTTGTATTTTAGATTCTGCATTTTTATTCTTCAGAAAGGCCAAACTTCCATGTGATCTTAGTGCCCCCAAACCTGACTTGTCTAGTTACTAATGATCTGAAGTCTTGGAGATATTTCCCAATGAAGTCTAAAGTAATGGGGGGGGGTGTCAGACCAGTGCTTTTGTTAGGAAAAACATTTCCCAGGAAATACAACCAAGCATAGGAGGTACTGGTCTACAAAAATATATGTACAGAGGTAGATATCACTATAAGAGGTTTTCCATGATGTGCAATTTTATGATAATAAACGTATAACTAAAACACTCTGAATATGAAAATATATGCACTTGTACAGAATTATTAAGTATGGGAGGAGGGCTCCTCTTTTTTTTGCAGGTTTCTTCAAACCTACAATACTTTTAATCTGAAAAAGGATTTAAAGGAGAATTAAACCCAAAACATGAGTATGGCTAGAAATGTCACATTTTATATACTGAACTTAATGCACAGAAGTCCAAAACATAATGTACAACATTTCTAGCCTACTTCTTCGCTTAAACTTTAGTTCTCCTTTAACACTGCTTTTCCATTCGTTATTGGTAGTCACCGTTGGAAAGATTCAAACTCTCCTGTCAGGAGCACTCCCTTGCAGGGTGCTCTGCTTCGGTGCTGAAGGCGGCACCCGTGGCCACGTAGTGACATCATTGCACCGTGTCATGACACAGCGGCGTATGACATCATAACACTTCAATAATTATTGAAGATTTGAGGTAACCTGGCAGCCTTGGCCAGTCCTGACTTTTATAAGACTGTACAAAACACAATATGCTATGGGAAAAAAGGAACAAACCTTTACTAAATATTTTGTTGCACTCCTATTTCTGCTTACTTCCTTGCCACTGATTTCGTTGTTTTTTAATCATCTTTAATATGTTTGTCAATGTTACAGTGGACAAACTACACTACATATTTGAATTAAAAAAAAAATGAAAAAGTCAATATGGTAATTAACTTGTGAATTGCAAGGAGTGTTAAGTTAGCAATTCTATCAACTGTTCGTAATTTGATGATTGTGAGTTGCAAATGAAGTCTTAATCCTGATTCACAGATTAATGTACCTTCCTAATTATAACTAAACACGCTACACAGATATTTTACCATTGTATTACCAGTGGAATGTATGAACCTGTTCCTATACCCCATGTTTACTTGTGTAGGTCATAATAAATGTATTTAGTACCTGGATCTACATGTACTCATCACATTTCACGCATCACTTGTGCCAATAGCCATTTTCACTTAAAAACACAGAAACTTTTAACCCTGCAATATACATTTTCAAAACAATTGTACACCAAACAAGCTATTTTATGTAATAGTACGGCTACTATGCTGGCACAAACTGGTATTTTATACATAACCAGTATAAATATCACTTTTACCTCTGGCCCCTTTTCCAAATGGAAGCAAAATATCTTCTGAAAATTTGAAAGCTACAAAAACAAAACATGACTCTTGGAATTTCTAAATTTGCTTTAATGCTTCGGTCATCTTCATGTACAATTTTTAAACTTCCATTTATATGATGGATGAATGCTCACGGTTAAAGCAATTCCTTAAAAGCTATATATCAAAGTTCTTGCCTAAATATAAATCAGTAGACATGTTTCATCTTTCTCTCAAGAGTTTGCTCTCCTAGGTTAAGAATCTCTGGAAATTCAGAAAGCGAAACCACTGTGTAAAAAATACCTGTATAAATGATCATAGTGCAAAAATCATGTTCCCTAGTAAGCTAAAACAAAAGCCTAACATACAATTCTCTCCACATCTTGGACCTATGACAAAGCTCCATGATACAGAGCCAAATGCATGTTTGTTTTGATAGCAGCAAGTTAGCACCCTTCTTCACCTATTTCCGTCTTGGCTGACTCGATTGGTATATTTGTAACTTTTTTTTTTTTTTTTAAATTAGGTCTTAGTGTCAAAATACCAGTGTCAACAATACTGAATGAGCAATATCAGCTTTTTTGAAAATAGTATTTGGTCATATATACTTTCTTTTTGATACATGAATACCTAATTCACATTTTTGTTATACCTGAGGGTTTGATTTTAATGGAGTTAAAGGGGTGGTTCACCTTCAGGTTAACTTTTAGTATATTCTAGAATACCCTATACTTAGCAACTTTTCAATTGGTCTTCATTTTTATTAATAGTTTTTGAATTATTTGCTTTTCTCTTCTGACTCTTTCCATTTATCAAATATGGGTCACTGATCCCTGCAGGTAACAAACTATTGCTCTGTGAGGTTACAATTTTACTGTCATTGCTACTTTTTTTTACTTTTTTTCGGTTTAGGCCCTTCTCTATTCATATTCCTGTCTCTTTCAAACCACTGGTTAAGCAATATAATTAAAAAACAACAAATAATATAAAATAAAGACTAAATGAAAATTGTCTCCGAATAACACTCTTTACATTGTACTAAAAGTTATTGTAAAGGCAATTAATTTTATTAATAAGAAGTAAATCAAATACAAGACAAGCAATCCTATTGGGTTTTAAATGGTCAAATGATGCATAACATCATTGAATTACACCATATCCAGAAACTTGCTGGTTCCAAGCATTCTGGATAACGGAATATAGTAAATAGTTTGCAATTACAATTACATTGTATATATAAATAATAATTGACTTAAACACTGTTTTTTTCATGCAGTGGCTTTTAAGGTGAGAAATATGTACTTTTTTTTAAAAGAATATCAATTATAATGTGTATAAGTTGTTCAGGCTACATGATGTCTGTGAGACAAGTAATCTAATTTGTAATTTCTGTTATACTAAGGTTAAATATTCATAATACACTTGATTAGAATTCTGACATCCAATTTATGCATTATCCTTTTCATTCCCTATTAAAAATATGAGGCTTACCGTTTTTCTCATGGTCTGAACTAAACGTAGGAGACAAAATAAGAAACATTTTAATGAGGGTTACAGATAAATGTATCTGCCTGGTAATTGGAAGCTTTACTTGAGTAGAGAATAATATCCTAAAAAAAGGATTATTAACAGAGTAGGCACTTTTTAGCATTAGCATTTATTTTATTTTGCTCAGAAAATTAATTTAATAACAATGGTCAAAAGAGGTAGACACAAAAGAACAAACTTCACAGTGTTATCAACATAATTGCTAATGCTAATAATATAGGTTTCATGCATTTCTTATACTTGCTATTCATATATAAGTTTTCAACATTGGGTTGTATATTTATCTTTGACATTATATTGTATGTTGTATGTTACAGCCTTTATTTTATTTGGAAAAAAGTTGATAATGGTATATTTATTGACACGGGGAGACATGGTGAACCAAATTTACATTATCCATTTGTGTATTTCCCACAAACTTGAGTTCAAGACATACAGCTGGGTAATAGCATCAGAAGAGTAACCCAAAAGGATAGCCATTGATTGGACTCAGTAATCTCTTAGGGCGTGATTTATCAACAGTTGAGTTTTTTCCAGCTTGAATTGCTGCCCCCATGGCTACACAGCAGCTTATTTATATAGTTTTTTTGCAGAGCAACAGCACATTATATTTTAATTACTTTAAAACACTTTAATTTTTTGATGTTACTGTTCCTTTAACTACAAAAAACCCGAATCTCGAATGTAAAAATCGGCATCTAAAAGCTTGAGAGTTTCTATAGAAGTCAAAGGAATTTTTCAAGATATTCCAGTTTTTTATTCTAATGAGTTTTCCTTATTAATAAATAAGCGACAATATGATATGTGAGTTTATTCAATTTAGATAAACAAACTCGAATTCATGAACTCAAAAATGGATAAATAAGCCCATTAGTATTACCGTGGGGAAACTCATAAAGAAGGAATCATGAGAATGAAATTGAGTTTTACTCTTATAACTTGCATAGAATTCTTTTTAAACTTAAAGGACAAGGAAAGGTTAATATAAATTAAAAGTAAGTCTAAAGGCATTCTTTTTAAGTACTTACTGCATATCTAAATTCCCAGATCCCTGCTTGCTTCTCTGAGATATGGTGCTGGCAGCCTACAGCAGTGTGAAGACTACAGTGAAATCACTGAAATCTCTCTCCCCTTCCTTTAGGTGCCAGCGGCAGCCTTCCTATTCTCTGAGCATGTGTGTAACTTGATCCTGTCTCCTGTTCTGAACTACACATGCCCACCAGCCAATCAGAAGCGGATCTGCCAGAGGGGGGGGGAGGGAATGAAACACATGTGCAGTATGAAGCAAGGAGGGAAAGGAAGGGAGAATACCTTTTTAGAGATGACTGCCTGTTCTAGAAAATGTGAAGTAAGTGTGACTGAGTAAATATTTGATTAGGTGAGCCAAAAGTGTGGCATTTTTACTAAACAATAGGAGGACTATTGGGCAGTATGCTTTTAAAATTTTGACTTGCATTCTCCTTTAAAGGGGTTGTTCACCTTGAACTTCTAGTATGTTGTAGAGAGTGCTCTTCTTAAACAATTTGCAATTATTTTTCATTTTGTATTATTTGCTGTTTCGGAATTATTTAGCTTTTTAGTCAGCAACTCTCCAGTTTGAAAATTTTAGCAGCTATATGGTTGTTAGGGTCCAAATTACCCTAGCAACCAGGCAGTGGTTTGAATGAGAAAATGGAATATGAATAGTAGAGGGCCTGGATAGAAAGATAAGTATAACGAGTAGAAATAACAATGAAACTGTATGTTCACAGAGAAATAGATTTTTGGCTTCCAGTACCAGTGACTCCCTTTTGAAAGCTGGAAAGAGTCATAAGAGGAAAGCAAATAGTTCAGAAACAATAAAAAATGAAAACCAGTTGAAAACCACTGACAGACACATGCTACACATGGTAGATTTCACTTCGAAATAGTACCACACATTTTAAAAGACTAATATTTTTTGATTGTATCAAAACCCTTGGCAAAAGCACTGTAACACTGTAACAGTGTAACACTGTAACACTATGGGGCTGATTTACTAACCCACGAATTCGAATCCGAATTGGAAAAATTCCGATTGGAAAACGAACATTTTGCGACTTTTTCGTATTTTTTGCGATTTTTTCGGCGCCTTTACGACTTTTCGGAAATTATCGCGACTTTTTCGTTACCAATACGATTTGCGCGAAAAACCGCGATTTTTTCGTAGCCATTCCGAAAGTTGCGATTTTTTCGTAGCGTTAAAACTTGCGCGAAAAGTTGCGCTTTTTTCGTAGCGTTAAAACTTAAAAGGCGCGACGTTTTGCGCAAGTTTTAACACTACGAAAAAATCGCAACTTTTTGCGCAAGTTTTAACGCTACGAAAAAATCGCAACTTTCGGAATGGCTACAAAAAACTCGAGTTTTTCCGCAAAAATCGTATTGGTAACGATAATTTTCCGAAAAAATCGCAAAATACCGATCATTACGAAAAAAACGCAATCGGACGCATTCGGCCCGTTCGTGAGTAAGTAAATGGGCCCCTATGAGTGAAAAAAATTACTATGCTTTTCAGAGTCACCTATTGCAAAAATATTTTTTTATTTGACAAACACTCTTTATTATATTTATTATTGTTCAATGTTCATTTATTTTCAGGTTGGTTATTTTCATGTTAAGAAAGAACGAAAGCAATACAACACCCCTTCAGAGGGTTTTCTTTCACGTCCTGAAGTACATGACTTAGGACTCACTAAACTGTCCATTTTGCTGGTCCTCGCTCTAACAAGCAAAACCGATAGGCTTGTGTCACTTAAGGCCATCTTTATTGTGATTTCCTGATCAGCACATGGCTTCAACTGCTCATGCTCAGTCATTGTTCCCAAAGAAGAGGACCTGATGTAGAGCAAGATGCTGTCCACCAACTCCACTGCACTACTTGATAGGTTGCTAATTTCATATAGGCAACTTTTGAAATGAAGTATGGGAAGAAGTAGTAATAAATGCTTAGGTGTAAATTTATAGAACATCTACTGGGGAACACTCAGAAAATATAGGTAGCCTAAGCAACACACCATTAAACTGATCCATTATGCATATAATGTATTTGTTTGAGAATGCTTGGGCCTTCTGGATAAGGGGTCATTGTTAGTGATGAGCAATTTTTTTTCGCCAGGCATAGATTCGCAGCGAATTTCCGCATTTTGCCATTGGCGAATTGTTTTCCGAAACTTCTGTGAAAATTCACCACAGAAAAATTTGTTGTGCATCAAAAAAAAAATGGTTGCGCCAAATTAGGTGTGGTCGCGTCAAAATGGGCACGGATGCGTGTAAAAGAAAAGACACGGGTGACAAAAAAGTGGATTTTTCGCCGTTTTGCAAGGGATGAGATTCACTCATCACTAGTCAATGTATAATTTGGATCATCATGCTAAAAGTTTGTGGCTAAAAATCATTGAAACATTAAATAAATCTAATTTGTATTGCCACCAATATGAATTCATGCAGCTTAGTTAGTTAGATCAAGTTCAATCTACTGTGTTATTACTGAAAAACTGAAGTAATTATTAAAGGTTTTAAAATAGACTCTATAGGAGATATTTTGACTGTGCATCATCAATTGAGTTGGCTTTTTCTTTTAACCTGAAAGAGTTCCCAAGGAAGACCACCACCAATTGGCTACCTGCCATGCCGGTCGGCTGTCACAGGAGCAACAGGTGGGCAAGTGGGAGCAGGTAACCATAAAACCACGGTCCTGGGACCCTTGTCCGAGGAAACCATATCCACCTTGGCACACTTGTGCCTAAAACTGGGGCATAAGCCCCCACCCGGGCAAGGATTCCTCTGAAGCTGTGACAATAAGGCATCAGTATCCAATTAAAATGCCCCCTCACGTGTAAACTTACCACAAAAATCCAGGGCGGGAGAGTGGGATGCTGCTCCAACCGGAAAAGGTAGGAACTTCCTTTTCCCGCGTTCCCTATACCCCATTGTCTCCTCCTTCTGCCTGCTAACTTCCTATTCCGGCCATCCAGCTGTTAATCCTATACTGCCCTTCCCCCATCTCTATCCCTTGCACATGCCTGACCTTCCTCACCTAGTCAAGGCCCTTCCTTTTAATAAGTCTGAGCCCCATTCCTGTAATCTGGAGATTTCTAGATAAAGGATCCAATACCTATATTGTTTATTGGTAATCTGCCACTGAAGGCTACATTTCAAATTGTACATAGGGGAGAATTAACCTAATGCTCTGATTTAGAATAACAGCTTATTATTTTAAACAAAAATATAGAGATAACCAATCCCTGAAAGGTTTTTGAACTATACCAAAATGCTTTTCTGAAAATGTGTTGAAAAATGTAATTGAAACCCCTACTTATAAATAATGTTGTTCTTTTTTTATCCTTAAGGGCTTATTTAAATAAAAATATATCTTCACTCCTTGACAGGAAAATCTTTACCAAATATTTAAGAGCTGAAATGAAACCTCATGTTTCTGATTTGCCAGCACACAGAGAGATGCAATATGTTAACAATGGTTTAAAATGCTTTGAAAAAAAATTAAGTAAAATTGTCTCCATCTCTTTGACCACTAAATATAACCAAATCAGTCATGTGTTAATGATATTGTTACAAGGTTTTGTAAAAATTGCTTTATTTTCAGTTCCAGTTTTTTTTTTCTTTCTTGTCTGAGCACTGTGTTCAGAATAGTGTGCACACAGGCTGGACTCAATTTTCAAAGAGGATTTCTGGAAAGATTTTTGTTTGATTACATTAGCAAAACCACTTCACAGTATAATAAAATAATTGTAAACATACGTCTCAACATGTCATAACTTTGGAATATAGTTTATGTGGCTCTAATCTACAACAGCACGAAATGTTTTAGGCACTATAACAAGCAAGGTACAGAAACTAAGCCTAACATCCACTAGAGAGCAGCATTTTATATACAATGTAGGTAAGTCACTAGGCTATATTTCATGTACAACCTTTACACTCCATTAAAAGTTAAAAAAACTTATAAAGGAAACAGAAATATTTTATTTAACTGGTGTGCGTTATTTGCACATGTTAAATTTTAACTAGCAAATGCGTTTTAAAGATAGATAGATGATAGATGATAGATAGATGATAGATAGATAGATAGATAGACAGACAGACAGACAGACAGACAGACAGACAGACAGACAGATAGATAGATAGATAGATAGATAGATAGATAGATAGACAGATAGATAGATACATAGCTAGCCAGCTAGATAGATAGATAGATAGATGATAGATAGATAGATAGATAGATAGATAGATAGATAGATTTTTGGCTTCTGGTATCAGTGACTCCCTTTTCAAAGATAGATAGATTAAGTATGAATTAAGAATGAAAAAAAAAAAACTGATACTGATTATACCTTCAATAGAAACTCAGTAATAGCGATGAGTGAATTTCACCGTGAAATTTGCGAATCTGTCAAAAGATACGCAGAACATTGAAAATTTGTGAACCGGTGGAAATGTCCCACTTGAAAAAAATTGTCACACACATACAAAAAACAAAAACAATTTGTTGCACGCATAACTTTTTAGAAAAATGAAGCGCATGTCAAAAAATGCGATGATTTTTTTAGATATGGGTGACAATTTTTTGTTGCACGCCGAATTTTGTCGCCTGTTTTGTGAAAAAATCCGCCAATGACGAAACGCACACACAAATCCATGCCTGGTGCAAAATTTCACCCATCACTATTCAGTAAATGATTCAAAATTATACCTTGATGTGTAGGATCCACTAGCTACTTTAAC
Organism: Xenopus tropicalis; assembly: GCF_000004195.4. NCBI lineage: Eukaryota > Metazoa > Chordata > Amphibia > Anura > Pipidae > Xenopus > Xenopus tropicalis. The sequence continues at coordinate 133,285,686 of NC_030677.2, forward strand.
CACAGTGCTTGACTGCCATATTGCCAACGTAAAACTGAAACAAAAGCTAGTAAGAAAATCAAGTGTAGGTAGCCTAGACCATTTCGGACTTTACCAATCCTTTTTAGCTTTTATTTCCATGGCAAAGTGTAATAAACCTTAAAATGAATTCCAAACCTAGCTACTGAGACTGCTGCCTGTACCCAGGGCAGCATATCAATTATTGTAACTGGTTTTAATGTCCACTATACCCAGTATTTTCCACTGACTTGTGCTCAGAACAGCAGAGTGCTGATGCTAACGGACAGATTTATCAAAGGGATTGATATTCTCCCTTATCTCAACTTAAAAAGTGTTTTTAAAAAGAATCTGTTGTGCTTTATATGTTTTCTTGTGTCTTTACTGGCCTATTCCCACCAAAATATCTTGGGAGCTCAGAGAAGGCAAAAACCATTCAACAAGAACATCCTGTATAAAATATTAATATACTGCATTAATAAATGCATCCAGTAGAAGTTACTGAAACTCCAAAAAATGTTCTTGTGAGGACCTGATAAAACTGAAGCTAGAAATGATAAATTATGACAACAACAAAATGGAAGAAATAGTACTTTTTTAGCTGAAAAGTCAAGTGCAAAAAAGTGAGATGTTTTCTCAGCTTTTGATAATTCTGCCCTCGTAGTCATTGTATTGTATTTTTTTGCACAAGCCTATACATACGGTGTTGTTAAGCTTTTGATATGAGTAGAGTGTTCCCTTACAAATTAGCTTGACTGACAGCACCCTCAATAATATGATTTTGTTGACTTATTGTTTAGAGCTCATAATAAAACCAGAAAGTCATGGGAGAGGACAAGAAACATTGAGAACACTTAGGCAGACATATAGATAATACTGAAACTACATAGCTAGTGAGCAACATTTTAAAGAGGCCTTTGAGTGTAGATAAATGCAAAGGTTTCTTGACATTTCTGTAAAAATTTGCTTCGTAAGAATTCACCGTGCGGCAAAAAAATGTTGCACGTGTCAAAAATTGTCAAAATTGTTGCTCACCTGTGGCAAAAAAAGTCACGCAGCAAAAAAAAAGTTGTGTGCGCCAAAAGAATTTTTTTTGACGCACAACATTTTTGCAATTTCTGCAAAGCAAAATGGGACAGATCACTACTGGAAACCTTTGCTCCCTGTACCAAAACTACAGTAATGCTTTGATTTTCATCAGTCGATTGTGAATGTGAAGAGAATAGTTCCTCCTGATACCACTTTGGCCTTTCACCACAACCTCAGATACAATAAATATGCTAATACACTGCCATATACAATAGTTTAGTCAGTGTATGGCAAGTTAAGTAGGATCTTTCCAAAACATTGTGCACTCTGATACAAAGGGAGGGAAAGAAAAATGTTACCACTTCACATAAGAACACAGTTTGTATTACCCCAGCATAATAATGAAGCTTATTCTTATCTAGAGAGAGAGAGAGAGAGAGAGAGAGAGCGCACTCCATAAACAGTTTCTTTACCTGGGTGCCTGATCCTGGAAACAACATAAAAGATTCAGAAGAAGCATACTCACCACTCACAGGACGTGCTGAATTAATCTTTCAAATATTTATTTTGCCCAATGTTTCAGTCCCACTCAGGGACCTTTACCTGGAGTCAGGCAGTGCAAACAGCGAGCAAACATTAAAAATGTAATAAGAATTGGGGAGCAACACAAATATGAAAACTTTCCTGTGGGTGCAAAACAAGGGTCTTTATTGGCTATTTGGTAGCTCCTATGTGGACTGGCAGCTTATAGGAGGCTCTGTTTGGCAGCACATACGGTTTTTATGCAGCAAAAACTTGCCTCTGAACCAGAAATTCATAAATAAGCTGCTTTTGGCCCACTGGGAGCAACACCCACATGGTACAGATGATTGGTGAGTGACATGTTGCTCGCAAGCTGCTGGTTGGGAATTACTGTAATATACCTTTAACCTTCTTACATGTCTCCCCTACATTTCTTTATTCAGTACCAACTTCATTTCAGTATATTAGCTTGTCCTTCAATTACTTTGGCCATGCCATAAATACTAATACACAAACCCAGGGGTTTGAATATATCAGCTTATTCCCCTTTTTATTGGCGCAGAAAGCCGAACCTACAACTGGACACACTGCTAGTTGCTGAGATTATGCACCATTATATGTATTTACTTTACTTATACAATTACTTCATTATCACTTTTCAATTGATTGTTAATAAAGATTCCTCTTTAAAGAAGAAGAAAAGGCTAAGTTACTTGGGGGTGCCAAAATGTTAGGCACCCCCAAGTGACTTAGATCGCCTACCTTCTACCCCGGGCTGGTGCCCCTGTATGGAGAAAACAGCATCAGCCCGGGGTAGCAGTGATCGCTTCCTACTTCCTCTCTCGCTGCGCGCGCATGCGCAATAGAGTGAAAAGCCGAACTTTAACAGAGAAGTCGGCTTTTTCACTCTACTGCGCATGCGCCGGACTCAGAGTCTAGCGGAAAGGAAGGCGGAAGCAAATCGCCCCAGGTGCCCCGGGCTGGTGCGGTTTTCTCCTAACAGGGGCACCAGCCCGGGGTACGAGGTAAGCGATTCAAGTCACTTGGGGGTGCTTAACATTTTGGCAACCCCAAGTGACTTAGCCTTTCCTTCCCCTTTAATTGAAAGACACAAAGCAGTCTACAAGTTATTCTATCCAAACTTGTCTGAACGGTTATAAAATTATAAAAGAAAATAATATTTTCTTTCCTTTCGCTATAACAAAAATATTCCAGATTACTACATCTTCTTAACGTTAGCTTAACTTAACTTTTTTTGTCAAAACATGACAGTCAGATGAAGTCATTTCTAAAGTGGAGCAAAACACGTATAAAACTTCACCATCTTCTGGATATTAAAGCTATTACTTATGTCTAAATATATGTAGTTGTGTTCCAAATTACATATTTTACTCTGCCACAATTAAGATTTGGTTGTTATCGTATGCTTTTTAAATTTCCAAGCACTAAGACAAGAATTACAACATTTGTGGCTTGTGTTTCTTTGTATGAAGCCATTAATCTGTTGAATCATTGTGGATATTCCAAAACTGTAAAAAATATTGACATGTGGTTATACTGGCTGTGCTTTCTTTTTTTACCACTAGTTCATCCAAAGTATACAGCTCTTTCCAAGATTTCAGCGGGTGCATAACTGGCCAAAACATAATAGTGTGCTAACTTTAATAAAATAAACTAAGCATCATTAGTTTTTGTGTGTGTGCCTGAATCATTCATAGTACAGCTTGCTTGTGTTAACCCATAGTAGCACTGATGTTTGTATGTTATGATTAATAAATACAATTTTTGCTAAAGGAACTCTAAACTTAAAATATATTTATTAATGCTTTGAACAGGGTTATACAAACTAAAATACAAAACACCACTCATTTATCAAGCAATATTACTTTAAGAATACACCCCTGATGTTGATGGCTACAGCTCCCAGTATGCTTTTATGCTTAATACTATGTAAATGTATGCTGAGTAAAGTGTAACATTACCAGCTAAATAATGTGCGGTTATAAATAATGTTAGGTCCACCCTTTGGACTGTTGCCCAAACACACTACACACTCCAGTTGAGGTGTTACCAGGGGTCTTTAAAGGAAAACTGTATGGAAGAATAAAACATGATTATTTTGCACAGTTTGGTAATATCAGAAACAGACATCAATTTTATTTAAGAGCACAGAACTAAGGACAGACCTCCTAAGGACAGTGGAATAATCCACTTATAATATTGATCTGACTAAAAACAATTGCATTTATTTATCAGTAGTGATGAGTGAATCTGTCCCGTTTCGCTTCGTCGAAAAATTTGCGAATCTTTCAAACGAAAATGTCGCTCGTCAAAACTATTTTTTTGACGTGGGCAACAATTTTTGTACAAATCCATGCCTGGCGAAACATTTCGCCCATCACTATCAGTTCACCCATCAACCAGTTCTCTATCCAGGTACAAATAGTATGTGCAATGCCAATATTTCTTCATTCATCCAATAACCTTCTGTGCAGCACTGTATCAAATGCTTTTGCAAAATCTGTAGTCACATCTACAGCAGCCCCAAGGTCCTGGTTTGTGCTCACCTACTGTACTTATAGAAATTAAATAGATTCATCTAACAGGACCTATTGTACAAAACATGCTTGCACATACTTATAATGTTGTGGAAGTGACCTTGCAACCACAGAGTTCAGAACCTTTGCAATTCTTGGGTAAATACAGTCATGCCTTGGACCTTTGTGTTCAAATGATTACATCTCTTTATACTTTCTCCTGAATCAGCTAGTCATCTGGTTCATTTCAGATTTGCCTAACTAAGCTGCTGTTTTAGTATATGTTGATTCCTTATTGGGAGGGGCTGGGCATGACCCGGCTGTCTTGGTACATATCGGTACTAACGACAAAATGAACGGTAGGTGGGGGACCTTAAAGAGTGAGTTCAGGGATCTAGGCTCTAAGATTAAGCAAAGGTCCTCCAATGTAATTTTTTTGGAAATTTTGCCGGTGCCACGTGCAAGTTTAGGGAGACAGCGGGAGCTTAGGGAGCTAAATGCGTGGCTAAAGTCTTGGTGTAGGAAGGAAGGGTTTGGGTTCCTAGAGCACTGGGCTGACTTTTCCTTGGGGTACAATCTATACAGCCGTGACGGATTGCACCTCAATGGAAGGGGGTCTGCTGTGCTAGGGGAGAGAATGGTTAAGAGGTTGGAGGAGTGTTTAAACTAGACAAGGGGTGGGTGGGTGAGCTAGAGTTCTATAGGAAAATTAGTGTAGACGGGGCAGGGGGACTTGCAAAGGGTTGTGGGGGAGGAGTGAGGGGGGCATATAGTTTATCAGATAAGGAGCTTCCGTTACAAGGAAAACAGTCTCATATTTGCCTTAGCTCTAACTCTCCGTTAGCTAATGTAAACATCAGAGGGAGAAGTAGTAATCTCCACTGCATGCTGGCTAATGCGCGTAGCTTGTCGGGTAAATTAGGGGAGCTGCAAGCTATTGCATGTATTGAAAATTATGATTTAATAGGTATCACTGAGACCTGGTGGGATGATAAATGTGACTGGGCTGTGAATTTAAATGGTTATACACTTTTTAGGAGGGACCTACTAGGAATGACTCTATTTTGGACCTGGTGATTTCTAATAATAATGAACTCATCTCTAACATTTGTGTGGGTGAGCATTTGGGGAACAGTGATCACAACATGGTCTCCTTTGAGATAATGCTGCAAAGACAACGCTATAAGGGAGTAACTATAACGCTCGATTTTAGACGTGCAGACTTTGCCAGTATAAGGGCATCTCTGCAATGTGTCAACTGGGAAAGGCTTTTCATGGGGTTAGACACAGAAGGAAAATGGAACATCTTTAAAACATTGCTTTGCAGGTATACACAACAGTATATTCCCCTTGTAAGCAAGGAGAGGCATCGCAAAGCAAAACCTTTATGGCTGAATAAAAGTGTTAGTGTCGAGGTTGGTAAGAAAAAACATGCTTTTTAAGCATTCAAGTTAGCTGGGACAGCAGAAACTTTCATCAGGTACAAGGATGCAAATAAAGCATGCAAGAAAGCTATCAGGCAAGCTAAAATAGAAATGGAAAGGGATATTGCAGCTAGGAGTAAAAAGAATCCAAAATTATTTTTTAATTATGTGAATAGTAAAAAAATGAAGCAAGAAGGGGTGGGAACCTTATTATCACGGGGGGGGGGGGGTAAGTTGGTTGATGAGAACGGGGAAAAAGCAGAAATTATTTTTCATCTGTCTATACATCTGAGGAGCCAGATAATGAAGGCTTCCCTTTTAATATGCCCAGTTCTAGTAATTTAGCTACTGATGCATGGGTCACTCGGGAGGAAATTCAAAAGAGACTTGAACATGTAAAGGTAAACAAAGGTCCAGGACCAGATGGGATTCATCCCAGGGTATTAAATGAGCTGAGCGCAGCGATTGCCAAACCTCTTCACTTAATTTTTCAGGATTCGTTGAGCGGATTGCTAATGTGGTGCCGTTATTTAAAAAGGGATCCCGTTCTCAGCCTGAAAACTATAGGCCTGTTAGTCTGACATCAGTAGTAGGAAAACTTTTGGAAGGGGTAATAAGGGATAGGGTACTTGAATACATTGCAGTTCACAATACTATTAGTTTGTGCCAGCATGGTTTTATGCGTAACAGATCTTGCCAGACTAATTTAGTCGCCTTTTATGAGGAGGTGAGTAGGAACCTCGATGCTGGAATGGCAGTTGATGTCATCTACTTGGACTTTGCTAAAGCATTTGATACAGTACCTCACAGAAGGTTAATGATCAAATTAAGGAATATTGGCCTAGAACATAATATTTGTAATTGGATAGAGAACTGGCTGAAGCATAGATTACAAAGAGTGGTGGTAAATGGAACATTTTCTAATTGGACCAGTGTGGTTAGTGGAGTACCGCAGGGGTCAGTCCTTGGGCCTTTGCTTTTTAACTTGTTTATTAATGACCTGGAGGTGGGCATAGACAGTACTGTTTCTATTTTTGCTGATGACACAAAATTGTGCAAAACTATAAGTTCCATGCAGGATGCTGCCGCTTTGCAGAGCGATTTGACAAAATTGGAAAACTGGGCAGCAAACTGGAAAATGAGGTTCAGTGTTGATAAGTGCAATATGATGTCCAGTCTTAGATGGGGTTACAGTATGACAACAGTCATTACACGTCACACAATTTCTGAATGAATTTCATAATTTTAATTATGCAGTAAATTAGTGTATTCGCGCATATGTCATTTTTTGTGTAATACAGTTGTAGTTCTTAAGTATGATCCGCACATGTAAGAACTTTTGTTAATAGCAGTTAATTGTTCACTATTATCAATACCTGTATGTGAAAACCAGGAGTGAAATTAATTTGCTCATGTAAACATTTAGTTTAAACTCTTACTTCAGTTCAAAGCATCAGTGTTGTCTAAGATCAAAATCAACTATTTTATAGATGGTATCTTTGATGCATCATGTGAATTTTAAAACTGGATGTCTTCCAACCCTCATTGATCTGTTAGTGACACCATTAGTCCAATGAGTTCCCAGAACACACTCCAGTATTAACAAATAATCCTTTAGGATGGAAGGTGGCAGCGTGTCAGATGAGATTTAATAAATGTCCGAATAATGCATTTAGTATTTAAAAATAGATGTGCTACCTATACCATTAAAGGGACTATGATAGGTGATTCTTTGATGGAGAACTACCTGCAGTAGGAGGAGTTTTGGATAATAAACTTAGCTATAGCAAGCAATGCCAGTGAGCGGCAGCAAGGTATTGTCCTGTGCTAAAAGGGTATAGATTCATGAAACATGAGAGTAATTTACAAATCAATGCTATTGCACTTAGGGTCTCCAATACTCAAAAAGAAATTATTAAAATCAAGAGAGAAAAGAGACTAAACTCATAAAAGTTATGGAAGATCTTATTTATAAAGAACTCTACTCTACTCAACCACGCCTATATTAACGTGACCATATCCAATTTGATGCAGCAATAATGTTGGGTTTGGGAGGTTATCTTTGGGTCTTTGCCCCACTTCAAAGCCCAACACTACTGATGGGTGAAATTTTTCATAAGGCACGAATTCGCGGCAAATTTCTGAGTTTCACCATTGGCAGATTTTTTTGCAACATGGGTGACAAAATTTGCAGCTGAAAAATGTTTTAGTCGTTTTGCGAATCTTTCGCTACATACGCTAATTTTACGGTGAAGCGAAACAGGACAGATTCTCTCATCACTACCCAACACCACTGTTGTAGCAGTCATGAATGAGAAGATCAACATAAAGAAAAATCTTCGGCACACCACTTACTTACATACATACTCTCAGAGGGTGCTTGACTTCCTCAGCCACTCCCAATCCTTTTTTCATGTATCTGTGCAAAGGGGAAGAAGCACACCAATATTTTTCACATGAAGAAGGGGTTACCCACGAAAGCTTGTGCCATTTGTTTCTGCAAATAAATGAGTTAAAGGCATTGCTGGCATATTGGTGTGCTTCTTCCCCTTTGCAAAGATACATGACTGAGGAGATGTCAGAATTCAAACGCATAACTAATGGGGACTGGGGGGAGACAAGGTGTTAGTTTTCTGGTAGCAGGAAACATTTTAAAGTGGTACTGATGTGTAGTTGTTCTTGTAAAAATCATATTAACACTTACTGCCTCCCTGAATTGCAATTTCTTGCCAAAAACTGTTTTTGCATAGTTCCAAATGCAAAGCATTCTGGGCTCCTTCATATGGGTTATGGCACATGGCTTTATTTGGTAAAAACACCAAAAAATACATTTGCTGAAACTAATAGTTAAACAATTCAGCCACCCACCAATTGTAAACTTGTAATGTCTTAGAATGCCACTGTTTCCAGTTTGTGCCTGTATGTTACCCAACCACTTAGATTGTAAGCTCTACGGGGCAGGGACCTCCTTCCTACTGTGTCTCATACCACATGGCACTTATATATATATATATATTTATTGTATTTATTTATTATATCACTTGTCCTCCCTGTGTGTAATTTTGTATTCTGTAAGACTGTACAGCGCTGCGTACCCTTGTGGCGCTTTATAAATAAAGTTATACATACATACATACTGTCTACAATGCCATTGTTTAAAGGACATCAATATTTTCATACCATATATATAAGTTGGGCATATCTTCCCATCCCAATATCTTCCCCTCCGACCGCCAACACCATCACATTTTCCTAAAACAAATAGCAGCTCTCACTTGGCAGCCATTTTCCCTCTCACACATTTTCAGTGACATTTACATCTGCAAACAGCACTTGTGAGCTGTAAAGTTTATGCAATGAAGAGTGCAGGCTTACACAAGCAGAACTTACTTTGCTGAAAAGTCCTGCATGGATTGTGTCCTATAACAGTTAAATTGCGATCAGGAGAGGAGGCTAGAATTAAAGACATGTTTCTCCAGCAGAGTGTACAGCTAGATCAGAGTACATGTCTTCATTGGTTGCTAGACTGGAGCAGGGCTAAAACTAGGGGTAGGCAGAAGCGGCATGTGCCTAGGGCGCAATGCTGGGAAGGTGCTAGGCACATGCCTCTTCTAATACCCTTTTCAATGCCCTTGTCCCCCCACAGTCCGCTTCTTTATACTAATAACGCGCCCAAGAACGAGTGCGCACATGTGCACTGACAGAGTAGGGTAACGTGGCAAGATAGGGGTGGTGCAGTGGGCGAGCTGGCCAGCCGGGCTGCCTAGGGTGCCCAGCCGCCCAGGCCCGGCATTGGACTGGAGGGTGTGTTTGGTACCCTGAGTTGAGAAGAACTGAGTGATTAAGGGGATGGCAGGTATTTAAAGTGGCAGTGGCAGGTATTTAAAGATTTCAAAGAGGCTGCTTACTGATCACATTTTTTTGTGGGTGGTTTAAATGTCCTTCAAAGTTTTTAAACATAGACTTCACCTTTAAGCTTTCTCTTAACATATTTTTTTTTAATATTTTCACTTACTTTTTTTTTTTTGTAGTACAGTACATATGCAGGAAAGGCTCCATGAATAATTATGGAAAAAAAGGATTTACGTATGATGGAAACTCGTCATAGTGTCACACAGTAAGTCTATGTTGCATTTAGGTTGTTTTTCCTATTTCATGTTTTAGGTTCCATCATTTTTTACAAGCAAGAATATTTGATCTGTCATGCTCTTTATGGTTTGGGTTTTTCCAGAAATTAATTAGTATGCTGTTATTTTTTAAGCTTTTTTATAGATTTTTTGTTTCAGTTTGTTTCAGTTATGAGGCTATTCATAATAAGCTATTCCCTTCAATAACTCTATAATGTTTTCTGTTTCGTACTTCTTTACTATCAGTAGATAAATGTTGGCATGCAATTTGAATCCAAAGCTTCCCATTCCATAAACAGTTATGGTGGGAGTCATTGCTATGTGGCTATTCTGAATGGTTTTGTAAATATGATTTTGCCTTGCTTGGCAGGTGACAGGCGACAGTCGAGCAGAAAACTGTGAAGGGGTATACTAGCAAGAGTGTTTAAAAGAAAAGATAATTTTCTAAAGTGCATCCTTCTGGCACAACCATATCTGTGCTGTAGCAAGATAGTAAAATTACTGCCAAAGAGATTGTTCATTTGTTGTACAAATTCTTTTGCTGCCAAAGATATTCTTTCTGATCCAGTGCAAGAAGGTTTTAATGTTTTCTCCATGTATACATGGGTCTCCTCCCACACTCCAAAAATTAGCTGAACTGTGAAGAAATTCTAGAAACACAAAAAATGACACGCGTCAAAAAAAATGTTGCGCACGTCAAAAAATTGTTGCACACGTCAAAAAAATTATGAATATGAAGTTGTGAATGTGATAGAGGCCTCAAACTGTAAGCCCTGCTGGGGCAGGGATTGGTGTAAATGGTGCCTAAAATGTGTTGGCACTATATAATTATCCTTATAAGGAACTAAAGTAAAGATAAATTATTATTGGAGGGATGTTTCTCAGTCCATTGAACTTCTTTTTTATACACAAGATTTGTTTCCTGTCAACTCTACCACTGTTCTTGTCCCCAAAAGTAGATCTAATGCTATAGAAATCGTATAATGTGTAAAAATGAGAGAAGTAAGCCAAGAAGCAAACTGTACATAAAATGCCATTTGTTGATCCAATTAAGTACATGGAAGCTATTATGACTTGGCAGTCTCCAAAGTTTTTATTTCCTATTGCAGTCTTTTCTTACAAGACTGGTTTCATTTAGATGAAGGTTTAAATGAAATAAACGTATAACAGACTATTAAAAACAAACATAGATAAACATGGCAAACTAGTAGATATGCAGATGGGCGGAGTTTAATAATCAGCTCTTCTACCCATGTAATATTGTCATATATTATAAAGTTTAAATGATGGAATGTATTTATTAACAGGACAAGGATCATTTACCACCATCTGTTTAATCTTAGCTGTGAGCTGTTTCACATTAGAATAATGTGTTTCTGATTTCAGTTGTGTTGAAAGCCAGAAACAAGGAATCTCATGTGCAGTCCACTTTGAGGCCTGCTGTTTTCTGTTCCTCTTTACAGAATCAGCTTTTATTTGATTTGTTATGGGAATTTTTATTCTACTGCCAAAACAGCTGCAAGCCTGGAAGAAAATAAGACAAAGGGCTGTATTAAACTTATTAGACTGTAAAGAAACCCTGCAAAGGGGATTTGGTTACCTATTATTGAACATCAGAAATTTGCATCATGAAACACTCACTAATCAAAGTGGCTTCAGTCGTAATATTTTGAATGGCATAAGCTGAATAAGAAAGTTAAAAGCAAATGCATATATATCACATTGCCATTCACCTATTTCAGACAAAAAAGCATTCTCGTTAAACAGCCCGAGATTTGGTGATTTTATGCACTGAATATAATATCCACATGGAAGCTGACATATACAATACATGTGTTATTCAGTTGGAGAAGGTCAAAGTAGTTTAACTTATCTAACTTATACAACTTTTAAAGCAACAGGCCAGTTCATGTTGGCAAACTATTCACTTTTACTTTCATTTGCACTGTTAGAAGATGTATGGGATACCGTATCCAGGAAGCCATTATCTAGAAAGCTCCAAATTACAGAAGGCCATCACCATTTTAAGCAAATAATTCTAATTAAAAAAAATCTCTGCAATAAAAAAACAGTACCTTGTACTAGGTGGTAACTAAGCTGCATGAATTGGTGGCAAAACAATCCTATTGGAGCTTTTTAATGTTATGGTGTTAAGTATGGTGATCCAAATGACGCAAAGCCCCCTTTATCTGTAAATCCAGGCGTACTGGATACTTTACCTTAATTTGTGTTTTCCAATTTTGTCATTTCTTGCTTGTCCTGTTATTCACTGTCACTGCAGCTACCGCCTTTTTTGTCTCAATCATGGTTTTGGTCATTGCCATAGCTGGAGGAACTTCCATCAACATTACACTCCTAACCTTGCATAGACAATAAATGAATGAGCATTCTGCATAGCTACTTGTAACATTATATTTTAAACTATAGAAAGTAGCATACAGGTCCTTTTCAAAAAATTAGCATATTGTGATAAAGTTCATTATTTTCTGTAATGTACTGATAAACATTAGACTTTCATATATTTTAGATTCATTACACACAACTGAAGTAGTTCAAGCCTTTTCTTGTTTTAATATTGATGATTGTGGCATACAGCTCATGAAAACCCAAAATTCCTATCTCAAAAAATTAGCATATTTCATCCGCCCAATAAAAGAAAAGTGTTATTAATACAAAAAAAGTCAACCTTCAAATAATTATGTTCAGTTATGCACTCAATACTTGGTCGGGAATCCTTTTGCAGAAATGACTGCTTCAATGTGGCGTGGCATGGAGGCAATCAGCCTGTGGCACTGCTCAGGTGTTATGGGGGCCCAGGATGCTTCAATAGCGGCCTTAAGCTCATCCAGAGTGTTGGGTCTTGTGTCTCTCAACTTTCTCTTCACAATATCCCACAGATTCTCTATGGGGTTCAGGTCAGGAGAGTTGGCAGGCCAATTGAGCACAGTAATACCATGGTCAGTAAACCATTTACCAGTGGTTTTGGCACTGTGAGCAGGTGCCAGGTCATGCTGAAAAATGAAATCTTCATCTCCATAAAGCTTTTCAGCAGATGGAAGCATGAAGTGCTCCAAAATCTCCTGATAGCTAGCTGCATTGACCCTGCCCTTGATAAAACACAGTGGACCAACACCAGCAGCTGACATGGCACCCCAGACCATCACTGACTGTGGGTACTTGACACTGGACTTCAGGCATTTTGGCATTTCCCTCTCCCCAGTCTTCCTCCAGACTCTGGCACCTTGATTTCCGAATGACATACTTTGGACCACTGAGCAACAGTCCAGTGCTGCTTCTCTGTAGCCCAGGTCAGGCGCTTCTGCCGCTGTTTCTGGTTCAAAAGTGGCTTGACCTGGGGAATGCAGCACCTGTAGCCCATTTCCTGCACACGCCTGTACACGGTGGCTCTGGATGTTTCTACTCCAGACTCAGTCCACTGCTTCCGCAGGTCCCCCAAGGTCAGGAATCGGTCCTTCTCCACAATCTTCCTCAGGGCCCAGTCACCTCTTCTCGTTGTGCAGCGTTTTCTGCCACACTTTTTCCTTCCCACAGACTTCCCACTGAGGTGCCTTGATACAGCACTCTGGGAACAGCCTATTTGTTCAGAAATTTCTTTTTGTGTCTTACCCTCTTGCTTGAGGGTGTCAATGATGGCCTTCTGGACAGCAGTCAGGTCGGCAGTCTTACCCATGATTGCGGTTTTGAGTAATGAACCAGGCTGGGAGTTTTTAAAAGCCTCAGGAATCTTTTGCAGGTTTTTAGAGTTAATTTGTTGATTCAGATGATTAGGTTAATAGCTCGTTTAGAGAACCTTTTCATGATATGCTAATTTTTTGAGATAGGAATTTTGGGTTTTCATGAGCTGTATGCCACAATCATCAATATTAAAACAAGAAAAGGCTTGAACTACTTCAGTTGTGTGTAATGAATCTAAAATATATGAAAGTCTAATGTTTATCAGTACATTACAGAAAATAATGAACTTTATCACAATATGCTAATTTTTTGAAAAGGACCTGTATAACTAACTAGCCCCCTTTCTTATGTCTTTAGTTTTAACCTAATTCCTGTACTTTATACATCCTGATAGCTTTTTGACCCTGATTACAATTTATTTAGTCATTAGCTAATTTGCAAGGATAGGTAACCTGAATGTAGTCTACTTTTGTGCAGCAAATGGAGAAAATAAATTGAAGTGGTTATAAATATTTGTGACTTTCATTTAAGCTAAACTTGATGTACTGCTAGCATGGCTAAAAGAACAGTTAACACCCCATTTACAGTTTATTATTGTTATTATTTATTGTTGCACTGCATTCTGAATGTGTTTTCTAAATATGCCATATTAAATGAACCGAGACATCTGTTAATCCAGGTGTTATTTCAGCTGCAATCAGGAGATCTTAAGTCCACAGGCTTTTGATGCCTGAGAGGATGCTAAATGTGCCTTTTTGGAATTAGGAACATTACATGTTATTTGCAGGCATCATTGAAGTATTTAAATTACCAGTTTGAAACCAATTAATTGCTGTGCAAAGCCCAGAGCAAGCCCCCAGACTGTCTGCATATTCTGTAGTAGGTCAGTTGAACTCTTCATCTAGTGTGGATAGCTTATTTTATTATGGGGCATGTTGAGATGATGGGAGTTCAAGCTAATGTCAGCCTGGGAAATTGTACATACTGTGAGGTATTCCTTATTTAATTTTTCACATATTTAACTTTAATGTCATTATATTTCATGAAGCGCCATTTGGTTTATGTCAAATAGACAAGCATTCAGGATAAAAAAATAAACACCTCTCTAAAAATATTAAGTTTATATAACTTTTTTAAGTGAAACAGTGAGGGTATAAATGTAATTGGGACAAAAACAGTATGAGACATAATAGAATATTTTTGGCATTATGTTATTAATAAGGATAAGATTTTAACTATTCCATGCCCTCCCATGCCCTCACTTAGCCCTTCCCTGCCTATCTAGGCTCAGGTTTGGAATAAATTGGCAACATGGCTGCCTTTGTCATAGTGGAAATGTAAGAAAATATATGTGCTAGTTTTGCTAACTTTTCAGCAAAGCAAAACACCACAAGTTTGCCCTTAACTGGTTATTAAACATTTCTAACAGCACTATTGTAGCTAAAAAGGCCACAAAGAAAAGTTTAAAGAGAATACTGTATATCTCACTGCCCTTCTTATTTCTCTAAAAAGTGTGACCAAAAACATAATTACAGATGCAAGAGAACTGACCAGTGTCAATGCTGCAGTCAGTCAGTCTTGAGTTTTTTTTCTGACCAGCAATCATTGCCATAAATTACAGTCTTTTGTAGGTTTATTGTGAGCTTTGGTTTGAATTATAAGGTTTCTGTACTATTAAACCAGTAGTTTTTGATAGATAGTTGCCTGTAGGGACATAAAAGAGAATTTTTCTTTTTACTATTCAGTATTAAAGCCTCTAATTTTTGGCTTTAAGTCAGGGTTATATACTGTATGTAGCATGAGATGTGAATACCTTTTTTATCCTGCATTTCTTGGAACTTTTGGCTCATTTTAGCCCCTCTCACCCTAAGATGGACAGTTTATTCTTTGGGAATATTCTATGTCAGGGATGTCCACCTAGAAGCCCACACGCTGGTGGGGCTCTCCAAAGGATTTTTAAGGTCCCCAGTCTGCTCAGAGGCTCCATAGACATATTCACTATATGACATCATGATTTTAACTGGATCCGGCCCTCCAGCATGCCGTATGAGATATAATTGGCTTGTACAAGTTGAACAGCACTCCATTTATTGTATGTATGATAGCTATGATAAGTGAAGATTGTATGTATTATAACTACTGTATGGTCTCATCAATAGACATTTCATAACACAAATCAGTAAAGAACCAGTCCTTTCCCTAAATATCAGATAATAGGGTGCTTATACTGTAGCATCATTAAGTAAGGTTATGGTCATGAGCAGGTTAGTTCAGGTCATTAGTCCACTTGGATTTGTGAATACAATTGCAGCCCTCAAGATGGATTTCACCCTGAGATTAACAGAGGGTGTTTTTGACTGTACATATTCCCAGGAATAAAAGTATTTCTTTTATGGGACATTTTTTTTAGAATCCCTATCCCAGGTTAACATTGCCAAGATGAACCTGCATTTCTTCTGATCCAAGTTGGCGTCTGTCTATGGGGTATATAAATTTTTGTGTGATCTGTGCTTTTTTTTTTTTGTACTGTATATTTTCCCTTTTATAAGTTTAAGCTTAAAAAGACATTTTTTTCAAAACAAGTGTTTATTTTTACTCTATTTTTCATAACTTGTTTTAATTTTACCAAGTAATGAAAAAATGTGATTTTAGGTTTCATTCAAAAAGTTCTTTTATTCTGGATTTTTGTTTTATTAAATTAATTAGATGTCCCCTAATGGTTGCTTTGTGTGCACACCATATTGCAGTTGGGTTGGCATCTATGGAGTCATTTTGCTTAATATATTATGTTATTCGGATACTTTAAATTGAATATTTTGGGTATTTGGTAAAATGCTATCAGTTTTTTAAGACCAGTGTGTTGTGTAATTGAGTTTCTCTGTTTTAGTGAGATCAACAAATATACAGTGAGACCACGTAATTGGTTTGATAGTTGCTGAGCTTATGTGCCCCATAAATTGTGGTTTTACTAGTGAGTAGTGATGAGCGAATCTGTTCCGTTGCGCGACAAAAAAAATGTGTCGCCCGCGGCTATTATTTTGTCGCGCGGCTATTGTTTCGTCGCCCGTGGCTATTATTTTGTCGCGCGGCTATTGTTTCGTCGCCCGCGGCTATTATTTTGTCGCCCGCGGCTATTATTTCGTTGCGCGGCTATTGTTTCGTCGCCCGCGGCTATTATTTTGTCGTGCGGCTATTGTTTCGTCGCACGCGGCTATTATTTCGTCGCCCATGGCTATTATTTCGTTGCGCGGCTATTCTTTTGACGCGTGCCTATTCTTTTGACACCCGCGACAATTCTTTTTTGACGCCGGCGACAATTTTTGGATGTGCGGCGAATTTTTCCGCGGCAATTTTTTTCATCTGTTTCGCGAAACAATCCGCCAATGGCGAAACGCGGAAATTCGCCGCGAATCCATGCCTGGCGAAACATTTCGCCCATCACTACTAGTGAGCCAAAGGTAGGCTACCTTAATAAGGGTTTTAGCATATGGCAAGTAAGTTGTATGTTTATATGAGATGTTATAATGTTTTAGAAGGTGATTCAATAATGGGACATTTATATTGTTCAGGGGTAGGAGTTCAATTAGGTTAAAATCCCCTTCATTAATTTGGTGTTTCTTACAATACAACTAGGTTTGGTGCATTATTTAATTTGGTTTGTTAGGTACATAGGCAATCATTAAAGTATACCAATAATAATATGTACTAGTTGTTAGTGAGGGGATAATGGCACAGCAGAATGTCATTTGTGGAAGCAGCTGTGTATGGGAAGTGATGACTTAAAAGAACCTGTCTTTATTTTGGAATGCTGTTGGCCCCCCCTTGTGTAACAAAGAAGGCTAATAAAAGAAATAGCTCTTTGATTTAATTACTGCAGCCCCCCAGCCCTTTGAGGTCTGCTTTAATAACCTGTTTATCAGTTGCTTGGGTATCTGTAATAAGAGATTCCAGTAACTCTTTAAATGTTTTTTTCAATATGGATCCATATGTTTTTGCCCATGTCCATCTAACTTCTGGCTGGGGATGATGACCTGCCATCTGGAATTAACATAAACTCTGAGCTTTATGCTTAAGAACCATAAAATGTATTCAACTGCAGCAGTGATTGCTTTTTCCATGTCTACCTAGTGGAATTCAGTTGATTAGGCAAATGAAAGCAAAAGTAACTTAAAGTGCTTCTTTTTCCAGTCTCAATCGGGATCTCTTTTAGTACAGTTCCATCCACCAGCATGGTTGTGTCACACCCACCTTTTTCATCCATCCACCCCGAATAAGCTGCTTGTGCCATAGTTCAGCGGTGTTTTATAAGACATATTTCAGTGCACTTTTCACTCCTTGTAAATTTAGCAAGAAAGTTGGTTTAATGCATTACCCATAAATGATGGCAGTACAGGTATGGGACCTGTTATCCAGAATGTTTGGGACCTGAGGTTTTCCGGATAAGGGGTCTTTCCGTAATTTGGATCTCCTACCTTAAGTCTACTTAAAAAAATATTTGAACAGTAATTAAACCCAATAGTATTATTTTTTCTCCAATAAGGATTAATTATATCTTAGTTGGGATCAAGTACAAGGTACTGTTTTATTATTACAGAGATAAAGGAAACCATTTTTAAAAATGTGAATTATTTGATTAAAATGGAGTCTATGGGAGATAGGCTTTCCATAATTCAGAACTTTCTGGATAATGGGTTTCCGGATATGGGGATGAAGGGTCATAAACACAAGAGATGTATCAAAATGGATACCAATACAGGTGTTTATGACCCTTCACTTGTTTAATGTGATTTCCACCAATAGCAACAACCTTTGTCTTCAGACTGTCTCTGCTTCTCATGTATAATATGCAGAAAATCAAACAAAAAACAGCAAAAATAAAATACAGTGTGTGGTTGAGAAACTTATTGAACTACAAAAGTACAAACATCATTTAGAAAGAGTAGCTAATAGTGATGGGCGAAATCGCCATTGGCGGATTGTTTTGCAAAACGGATGAAAAAATTTGCGCCCGAAAAATTTGACACGCGTCCAAAAATTGTCGCAAGAATAGTCGCGTGTCCAAAAATTGTTGCAAGAATAGCCGCGTGTCTAAAAATTGTCGCAAGAATAGTCGCAGGCGGCAAAAAAAATAGTCGCACGTCCAAATTGTTGCAAGAATAATTGCAGGCGTCAAAAGAATAGTCGCACGTCCAAATTGTCGCAAGAATAGTCACAGGCATTAAAAAAATAGTCGCATGTCCAAATTGTTGCAAGAATAGTCACAGGCGTTAAAAGAATAGTGGCGCATCAAAAGAATAGTCTCAGGCGACAATTTTTTTTCCGTGCGACATTTTCGCCATTTTGCGAATCTTTTGAAAGATTTGCGAATTTATTGGCGAAGCGAAATGGGACAGATTTGCTCATTACTAGTAGCTAACCATTATATAGGTTAGCTAGGAGGAAACCAGTCAAAACAGTACTTAACTTTTCAGAAGAAGACTTGCAAGCAAGAAGAGATGTTGTATAAGAGATAAGTGTGAAGTGAGTACAGAAGATCTTGGGGGATCTAATTACTCACTGAAATCTACAAAGAAAATCAATTAACCCCTTGAGATCAGATGCAAGTCATTTACACCGCCAGATACCACATTGGTTCTTTACTATGGTGCCTTGAGCACTGCATTTTAGGTAGTTGCCTGGAGAAAGTTCTTGCATATGATTCCTATGCAAGTCAGTAGGAGTTTTGGGGTGCTTTGCCACTGCAGAAGATCAGAAGCCAAACAGGATGAAAAAATGCTGAGCTGTGTAAAGAAAGTTCCCATAATGCCTCACTCCTGCACAGATACCCAGACCATGCTCAGTTAGTTAGACTATGAGTCAGCTTCCTGCTGATTGGCTCAGATCCACATTCCTAAGGGGGGGGTGAGTTCTTAGCATTCTTGAGGGAGGGGGGAGCAGGAGAGAGCAGAGAGCAGAAAGCTGCGTGTCTCTGGCACAGGAATTACAAACACAAGAAATCTTTTTTCAGAGAAGTCAGTGCAGCATTTCTGTGAGTGCTTATGGCTGTATTTACATAGACCTTTCTGATAAAGCTTACTTAGTTTTTACCTTTCTTTCTCCTTTAAAGGTTAACTTCTCCTTAAACTCACTCAGCCTCTTCCCTCAGGAATTTGGTTTGGCTGTTGGCTACTGAGCATGCTCAGTTGTTCTCAGCTCAGATTACTAAACGCACCTTCCGGTCTAGCAGCCAATGAAGAGATAGCATTGCTGGTTTCCGTAGAAACTATACTCTAGCCTCCTGATTCTATCTTTTTCTCTTAACCTCCTCTCTTGAGTTCAGCTGGACCACTGGCTCAATCCAAGCAGGACTTTTTATCAAAATAACTTCTGCCTGTGTAAGCCTGCATTATTTCCTGCATGAACTTTACAGTGCATGTGCTGTTTGCAGATATAAATATCACTGATGATGTCAGAGGGAAAATGGCAAACATAGGGGATATATTCAGTACAAATGAGCCCATTTGGTTGGGAGAGTCCAACTATATACATTGTAGGAAGAGTAGGCTTTACATGTCCTTTAAAGGACAACTACTAAATGAATATACAAAGGCATACTTCTCTGCTGTCATATTTGCATTTATCCTTGGTGCCTGCCTATGTGCTCGAGTTCAGGACAAAGCATTCACAGATTAGCCAACAGTAATTTTCTAGCACATAATAGTTATATGGGTATATGGAGAGCACTTTGGCCAAAAGCCATCTGCTGTAAGGCGTGGAATAGCCATAGCTGTATGATTATGGGTAGATACTTTTGTCAGTAGTATTTTTCCAAGAATGTTTTTCATGTATGTAAAATATTATGTTGCTGAAATTATATACTGTTAGACTCAATTGCATTTGTAGCTGATTTGTCTGCTCACAGGCTAACTGCAGGTTACTCCACGGTTTAGGAAAATTCAAGCCAGGGGTGG
Source organism: Xenopus tropicalis (assembly GCF_000004195.4). NCBI lineage: Eukaryota > Metazoa > Chordata > Amphibia > Anura > Pipidae > Xenopus > Xenopus tropicalis. Next base: position 133,305,968 of record NC_030677.2, read on the forward strand.
ATTAACTACTGGAAAGTTCCTGGAAGAGAGAAACTTAGACAAAGTTTAGCATTTTTGCTCTTTACATGGTGGAAAGTCACACGGTTTCAATATGACCTCACACAAGGGCTGTCGTTTCATAGAAAGCAGACAGACTGGTTAGCTTGTATGCATACATATTAGTGAGTTGACAATTTCAAATAAGATAAGAGAGAGAGAGCTGCAATATATAGGGGAGGTGGTTAAGGCTGATGGGGTGGAACTGCCAGGTACAGGTAACTTGCTATACCACGGTCGCATGGGCACCATGATGGGGAGGCAAGAAAGACAGCAACATCTAAGTACCATAAGACAGGTTCTTAAGAGCATAGGATGTGTCAGAAGTGTAGGCTACTTCTTACAGATTTTGCAGTACAAAATTTCTAATACAAGTGTTAGCTCATTTGTGTGACTAGGGGTATGATAATGACCTTCAGGCTCGTAATATTTTATACAAAAATAAAGTATATTTATTGCTATGTTCAATAAACCAGGTACAGCATAGATGCTCAATATAGTTTTAAATGCACAGGGATAACACAGGGAGCCAGCACAGAAAAGATGGTAAATGCTGTCCTTAAACCCTACTACTAAGTCCAGACATCTAGGGGCACATTTACTAAGACACGAATTTGAATCCGAATTGGAAAAATCCGATTGGAAAACGAACATTTTGCGACTTTTTCGTATTTTTTGCGATTTTTTCGGCGCCTTTACGACTTTTTCGGAAATAGTCGCGACTTTTTCGTTACCAATACGATTTGCGCAAAAAAACGTGAGTTTTTCGTAGCCATTATGATGCGCTCGTATCTTGTCGCGACTTTTTTGTATTGAGCGCTCGTAAGCGGCGGGCGAAACTTTCAGACTTAGCATGATTTTGGAAGCCTCCCATAGGACTCAATGGCACTCTGCAGCTCCAACCTGGCCCAAGTAAAGTCACCATACTGAAGCTTGAATGAATCCGAATCTTTCGTACTCGGCACGAAGGCTACGAAAAAGTTGCGACAAAATACGAGCGCATCGTAACGGCCACGAAAAACTCGCGTTTTTTCGCGCAAATCGTATTGGTAACGAAAAAGTCGCAACAATTTTCAGAGAAAATCACCAAATACCGATCATTATGAAAAAAACGCAATCGGACACATTCGGCCAGTTCGTGAGTAAGTAAATGGGCCCCCTAGACTTTTATCCACACTTGGCCTGGGAAATTCACTTCTCCAGGAAACACAGAGGGGTTTGGCGGCTTTGATGTTTTACATCCCCCAATTGTTGTTTACTTATAAACAAATAATATGCAACCCCCTGGAAATGCACTTAAGCTATTTACACTACAATGGCATAAATGTTTGTACAGTTGTGTAACTTAATATGTATCAAGCATCCTAGAACTAGAACTGAAACATTTTCTAAACTTGAAGTCTGCATCCTGCTCATTATGAGAGATGCTTTTGTGGCTGACTTTTGCATTTTTCTCCAGTATAATCCAAGTCTAGGCTATGATTTTGCGAATGCAAATTGAGACTGGCTGTTTTAAATTTTAAAATTAGGCTTGATGCGCTGCAAGTTTTGGTATTATTGTATTTAACTATGATTTTGCTAGACCTTCTTTGGCTGCTAAATCTGCTACTACATATTCCTATATGGTACAGAAGAGATTTCAGACTATAGTACTAAAAAGTCTCGTAGTAAAACGTATTCACTCTTTAATTTTTGGGAGCCAATAAAAAATTTACACTTAACATGAACACTTGGTAACTTTGTCATGTGTTCTGAAAGGGATTTAGAATGTAGAACTTCCTATTTACACGGATGTACAGTATTTATAAATAACCTCCCTTTTGATTAGTTGAGTATTGTTGCACTTTTACTGCATTATATACTGTTTCTATCTTCTGTATTAATATTTTTTTATTAATTATTCTAACTCTACAGTATATTTAAAAGGCTAATGCATATTTGTACACTGCAGACCAGTATCATATTTAATTTCTTTAGTATAATGGAGAGTTTTTGTGATATAACACAATCTTGTACAAATGGTAATTATGAAACGCTCAACATAATGGAGGAGTCCGCAAACCTTGTATAAGGTGTATTAATCAATGTTTCATTTATCCCATTCATGACTGAAACATTTCTCTTGAGTTTCTGCTTGTCTGTGGAATTCCTTGGCAGGGATATCTAAAACCTACCAGTGTAAAGACATCTATTTCATACATCCTGGATAACTAGAAGTCAACACAACAGAAGATAATTACTTATTCTTTGCAACTACTTTAGGACTCCACAACTGTAGTTGCAGTCCCCACACTTTCCTCATAACCAGTTGCATGTAAGACCATTTTCATTACAGGTACTTGTGTCAAAATGTGATATTTGCACTTCCCTATAGTTGCACTAGGCACTTCTCAGTCCTTCCTGCCTTATGAAATTGAGCGCTGATGTATAGGAACCTTCAATTGAGTCAAGAGCCTCACCCCTTTGCAACCACAATAATGCTGGCATTCTGGGGAAAACACTGAATTGTGGGGGGGAAAAACATGGCCCTTTTATGTGAAAAGAAAGAAAGAAAAGAAAAATTCCACTAAATTGAAAACTATTCTGAATGTTGCCTGTGGAAATATTAAGGTCCAACAATGAATTTTATTGCTTATTCAACAAGAGATACTTTGGAACCCGACAGACTTTTGTGAATGTGACATTAATTAAATGTGCATTTCAGATTTTTCGATAAATTTTTCTATGAACTCTGGGTGAAATGTTTCTTAAAATTCATCTATTTTTATCTCTAGTGTATTTCAGCATTAATAGCCCCTAAATTATTATCATCTAATCCTTTCCTCCAAGGAAAGGATTGCATTAGATCTAACACCAAATGCAATAAATGTATTTTACAAGATCAAATTTGTTCAGCTGAAGTATAGAAAAAAGCCTGTGACAAGCTAAAAGCATTCCCAAATGTGGTAATTCATATAAAAGGTATGCAATATTTCTTTTTATAGCAATAATGCACCCCATTTTTCCAGTAATGGAATTAAATTAGAGAAAATAGCAGTACGTACATTATAGGAAACCTTCAGTAAAATTAATGCAGTCCATAAAATCAGACAATTTGTATAAAATTGGAAGTTTCTTAACTTCCAAAAGTATTTTTTTCATTACTTTAAACCATCACATCTTACATTGTATTACAAATTATATCAATCTTCAGTACTATCTATGCATTTTGTTTTTGCTTACATTAATATAGATGTTTGCATCTATAAAATAGATAAAAAAATAATAATAACAGCATTTGCATAGAGTCTGGGCAAGCTAGAGAAAGTGGCAATAGCAAAATAATGACATTGTGATTTGCGTTTATCACAGTGCTGCTTATATTCAGTCTTGGTCCATTTAAATAAAAAACAAGTAGACCAATAGAAGTGTGGTATTATGTAGAATAAAATAGAACAATGGCAGGGAGCCCCTTAAAGGCACTGCACATAGAAACAGTGTAGATTATAATAACAATACTGGAAGGCTTGCAGCCTTGTGCTTTTATATGGTCACATAACTCCTCTGTGACTTCTAATACCGTTTATAGAGGGTACACAGAGGGTAAATTATACATTATATAACCATCTAAATATGTGCATATATATTTGTACTGCATTGAGGAGGATAATGTGCCATGAAAGCATTGGACAACTTAAGGCAACATATATTTTTTCAGACAATTTTAGAGAGATTCTACTAAAATGTGGATATGCAAATTGGCAAATAAATTCAGATCACTGATTGGCCAGATCTGTAATGGTCAAATCCCAAATTTTTTTTTGGTTTATCTCTACTTCAATTACCTATTAATACATTTTCCCCCCTATCTGTATTAGTTTTTCAAATGTTTCCTTTGATAACATTTATATGTTTTCCTGGTATCTCAAAATATTCAGCAGAACATTAAAAGTGGGTAAGATAAGTGATGTAGACTTATAATGAATTCACACATTGTACAGCCTGGCGAATGGAAAGTGACCTTGATGGTGGCTGGGGGAAAAATACCCTGTGCCTATTGGGTAGAAGGAAGTAATGAGAATCAATAAATATGAGGTCACTACCTATTTGAAAGAAGGGGCAATTTAATGTCATTGATTCTGATGCACGTAATCCATGGGGTTTGGACCCAGATAGGAAGTTCTAATAAAAATATAACTCTAAACTCTAAATACAGCTTATCTTATGTTTCTTATAGATACGTTGTCCTAAGCATGCTCATTTGTATATACACCTTCAGTCACAGTTTGTCTCTGCCCATGTCTAATGGCCTGTGCACAGATCCAGTGTAACTGTATTTATACCAGCTCTGTGCAAAAGAGGTGCCTTTATATTTTATTTGTTGTAGTAGTATTTTTTAGAATAGCAAAATATTAGGAGCTTCTTATTATTATTGTATAGTACACACAAGGCAGTTCAGTAATGGAAAAGAACAAACTACAAAATACAAACTGGCAACAAGTTGTGGATAAAATGCAATGGGAATGAATGATAATTGAGATAATGGCAGTATTGCTTTAAGACCCTGACACCTGATATATATGGAGAATAGCATTTAAGAAAGTGCTGCATCTAAATTTGCAGAGCAATGAAAGGTTATTCTACCAGTAAATGATTTCTTATTACTATGGATGTTTATTGCATTAGTTTTATCTTTGTTACCAGCACTATTTACTGCTGGACATGTGTATTAAATGAGACTTGTTAAAAAAATACAGATAGTACTCCACAGTCGATATATAGTAAAAAGTTTATTGCAGTGCATTTGTATAGAATGATCCAAATGAACTAATATTATGTATGAAAGGGTTCCTAAAGTTAATCATACTTCGTATGTAAGCCAAGGTATATAGAGGGTTAAGCACCTTAATTAATTAGTTACCAATGTTGCAACATGCGGAATAATTTAATGTCAGACAATTTGTTGAGCAATTTAGAAAAGTGGGAAAAGCAGCAGCTCTGAACAAAAGCAAATCAGTACGAAAGAAACCAGATGAGAGGCTTTGGCATGACCAGCTATGAAGAGAAAACAATGTTTTATATTATAAGAGCAAATCAAAGACAAAGAGGAAATGAATATAAACTGCAGATTCAATGTCTGACTCATATTGCATTTATTAGGGTAATAAAACTGCACAACAGGTCATTGCGGTTCAAACTTAAACGAGATAATTAGGTGAATGCAACACATGCACAGGAATTTTTTTCTTTTGAGATCATTTATTTATGCCCTGTGCTAATACCACCACCCCTTTTCAAAGTATAATCTCAAATATGTAAAGATGAAAAAAAAAACATGTATGCCTTGGGGATATCGGTCTCTAGATATTTTTATTGAACTATGTTATTGTTTTCTGTTCATAACCCCATGGTAGGGGTAATACAAGCAAGTCATAAAATATTTTAAGATGTTGTCCAAAAATATAAGCCCTTCTGGTTTGAACATTGTCAAACTGCATTTAGGTTGATCAGCAGTGAGCCAAAATATTACTCTCTTACAAGCCTGCAAAATTCTTTTGTTATGATATCATAAAATGTAATTCTAAAAAGTAAGGCAACTTTCCTTGTATTTTAAAAGCTTCTCATAGTCACACCACTGCCTGCTCTTCATCCAGACATCCACCAGCTTTATTCGTAATTCATTTTGAAGGATTGAGATTCATTCACCCCCCCCCCAAAAAAAAATAATTCCAGAAAATTTTCAGCGTGCAGACAGAAATTAGGAGTTGTTAGGCTGATGCCACACGTGGCGTTTTTACGCTGCGTATTTTCTATTTATCACGGCGGCTGAAAAACGCACAATATCATCATCCATAGAAATAACTTGAAAAGACTCGAAGGAAACCACACAATGCGTAAATACACTAGAAAACGCCTTACCACGGATTTTTCAAGCATTTGCCGAAATACGCCGTTATTTGCACATCAACTTGCCAGCTGCCAGACCTAGCGGAAATACGCAGCGTTTTTTACTATTTTGCGCTATTAGCACCATGGGAAACGGGATTTGCTACGTCAACAGTACTAGGCTGAAAAACACCATAGTCAGGGGCTGTGTGGCTTGTGCGACGTTTTTAGGCTGAGAAAATACGCAGCGTAAAAACGCCACGTGTGGTATCAGCCCTAAGCTGCTGGAGATCAGGCTAAGATAATAATTCCTTCCACCATCAGCAAGCATAATACTTTCACCTCGATATTGAGTTTTGACACTTCTACTAAAAAACAGAACAATCCCACACTCACCAATGAACAGTGATCTTGTATTGTCACTCACAACAGGTCAATAGTGCCTATTATAGCTAAGGAAAATATGTATTACTTTACTACACCTTAGCCAGTGCCAATAATCATTACAACACAAGCTCACCAAATTGTGAGAATGCAGAGTTTAAAACAGTGGTCAAATATTTTAACCTGTAACACCAGTTTTTCATATGGCACCATAAATGGAACCTCCTCTAATCTGTATTGCTCTAACAATAATACCTAGTATGCTTTCCTACAAGCTTATATATAGTTTATATAGTTACATAGTTAAGTTGGGTTGAAAAAAGACCAAAGTCCATCAAGTTCAACCCCTCTATACTAACCCCAGTGTACATATATACACATACTTATACTGACCTATCTACTGTATACACTCACATATATAAGCTATATAATAATATCTGTATATAAAATAGGTGGGAGTGATTAATGCACATTCCCTTGTTCCGGTGCACTAGTAAGTAAAGATCTGTGCAAGAGCCTGTATTTTTAAAAATAGGGGTTTTTAGTTACAAAGTTATGATTTTAAAATTGACGAGCCACCACGTCAACGTAAACCCCACATGGTGGGCCAAACTATTTACCTCTGGTCATATATTTTATTGGCTGGCCCCTCCTTGCATAGCTGCATGTCTTGGGGTAAGTGTCTTCTGATTTAGGCATTGGTCCCGCTAATTAGCTTTTATAAGGAGAATGCCAAGGCCGACGCACTGGTTTCACAGGCTTAATCCCCCCCACCCTCCCTTGTGGCTTTTAAAGGAGAGAGACTGCCCAAAACGACACCTATTTTTTAAAGCCAAAAATATGCTGGCACTTTATACATGTTAATAATAATAATAATATTAATCCACCCACTATTATTCAGTAGTCATTGCATTTCTGGTCAAGATGTATTATGGGCCACCTCCACTCAAACATTCACTTGAATTTGCTCAGTTTTTTTGACAAGTTATGCTAACTCCCCCCCCCCCCCCCTTGAGTGTGTTGCTTGCAAACATAGATTCAAGTCCTACAACAAGGATAAGATTCTAGGCTTTCAACAGGACAGGCTGCCATTGTTGGTGTGATTTAACTTAGAATTTTTTTCATTTATCTTTTATTCTATAAATGCACATTTCATTATAATTGGTCCTGAATAGAATAAACTATCCAGCAGTTATTCTTGTGCACATAATGCCTGTGTATGTACTGTATAAAGGGTTTATGAAGTTTACTTTTTAAGTTCTACAATAACTGTTGTAATTTTGAAATACTTTTACCTTGACCTGCGTTGATCGTTTCTTCTTATTCCCTAGCTCAGGCTGCAAACGTTTGTTCAAAAATTCATTTAGATTCTATAAAGCAATTTCTTATATAGTGCTATTCCAAGAAAAAAAATGGTAAATTCAATTAGAACTATTATGTTCTCCAGAGAAAAGCTGTAGTCCCAACTAACATTATTCTCCAGGTGTCTGTGGTTAAAGAGATTTTTTTATCTGCTGCAATCAATAATGTTATAAAGAGATTTCCCAAAAGAGCAATGTACCTTGGGATTCAAGACTAGATTAAAGTTCCATCCTAAAATCAATAGGCTCCCTTTATAGGCTAGTCAACATTACTGAAAGTTTGTTACATTAATTATTAAAGAATTAATTTATTTGCATTTAAAAAACGGCAAAATTTGTAAAAAAAAAAAATGATGTGTCCCTTAAAATATTTAACTTTTAAAACATTCCTTTTGGGACTGAGCTGTAATTTAGAAATTTGCACTTGTGGTGCAAATTGTGTAGCAGAGAGCAAATGTGCAAAAAACTGTTTGCCCTGTTTTGATGTTGACATATATGTATTAAGTAGATAAAGTATGTAGGGGATCAGATGACTCTTACCCCTGTCTTTCTGTCTGTGACGACATCCAGCCTGGTTACAGACTGCAGAGAAACCCGATTGGCTGGGAGCCCCAGTGCACTTCTGGGAGAAAAGGAGGATCCAGGGAGTGCCTGGCTTTGGAGCCAAAACAAGGGGTGGGGCCAGCAGGTTATAAAGGAACCCCTGCTACAGTGTGTGCCAGCCAGAGAGAGAGATCCAGAGTGAGTAACCAACTGAGTGTGCTCTGTTTTGAATCAAGCTCTAGACTATAAAGAGAGAGGTCTGCTTAGTTGCGAGTGGATGCCTTTACCTCTCTGTCAATCTCCAGTGTGTGTCCTCTGTGTGAGGACAGGTGTTGATCATGTGCCTGCTACGTGGGAGCAACTGCCCACTTAGGGGCAGGTAGCACTACCTGTGGAAACTAAAGAGCTCTTGGGGAAGGGACTTTGCCAGAGACTGAACTGGGGCAAGGGTTTTTTTCACCAGCAGTGAAGTGTGGGACTGTGTCCTGGGAGAGACTGAGCCGGGAGTTGGCTAATCCACATGGGTTCCCCAAAGCAGGTTTTATATTTTCTTTATTTTATAGTTATTCCACCTTCTTTAAACTGCTATATAATTCCTAGTGAAATTCCCCTGAGGTGTGCTCCTCAGTGTCCACTGGGTGGAGGCACTGCACTTTAAAACCCCGTTCCCCAGTACTTTTCACATATATATGCAAAGGGAATTCTGCCTACTGAAATAAGCACAGCCCAGAGAAGTGAGTGTAATCCAATTTCTGCAGAACTGTGCCAAGAAAGGGTTACAAGTATATACAAAGTAATTTTCCCAGAGTTTCACTGGAAGTTTATATTCTTATAAAATCAATTCATGAGTGCTTTGTGGTTTCCTTATATATAGTTAGTTCTGTGTCTATTTGCTATAGTAGCCATGAAACTTATTTAGGCAATTGTTTGTTAAAGGGAGCCTGTCACCCACCCATATAAAACTGTAAAAAGCTCAAATTCCTGTTTTCTTTTATTAAACCATCCATACCTGTTATAAAGGCATTTTAAAATCTCAGACATAGAGGCGGGACAGCCAATCACTTTCACTTTCCATTTAGCACTTCCTGGATGACACTGCACTCCTCTCATTCCCCCTCCCTCCTCACTGTGTATAATTGTATAGGCACCATGAGCATCTCCTTTAAATCATACAGTTATTTCTATTATGGTAACTATATTTTATACTGTATAATGCAGTGATCCACAACCAGTGACTTGTGAGCAACATGTTGCTCACCAGCTCCTTGGATGTTGCTCTCAGTGCCCCCAAGCCTAGTAGTTATTATCGAATGCCTGACTTGGTGGCAAGTTTTGGTTGAATAAAAACAAGATTTGCTACCAAATAAAGCCCCCTGTAAGCTGATAGTGTGCATAGAGGCTGCCTAATAGCCAATCTTAGCCCTTATTTGGCACCTCCATGAACTTTTATGATGCTTGTGTTGCTCTCCAAGTCTTTTTACATTTGACTGAGGCTCACGAGTAAGACAGGTTGGGAACCACTGGTATAATGCATAGATAAAGTGTGCATATTGTAAATATATTTTTTTTATTTTGATATTTATTTTGTAACAATAAATAGAATTAGTACATCTTGTATTCTGTCTAAAGAACTGTAAGCCTAATGACAAGGTATATTTGTCCAATGTATGTAACCCACCTATTGTACAGCGCTGCGGAATATGTTGGCGCTTTATAAATAAATTTTAATGTAAAATATTAACATCTTACAACTGACATAAAAAGATTAACTACTGTATGTATAGCTGTGCTGTGTAGTGATGAACGAATCTGTCCCATTTTGCTTTGTTGGCGAACCGATTTCGTTCATCACTATGAAAAATTCCCCCACGTGATTTTTATAAATAAAAGGCAATTGAGGAACCCAAGACCTTATTTGCTTAAATGCATATATACAATAATGCCATGAGCATAACATGTACATTTTTAAATACTGTGAGAACCAACCCTAAGGGGCACATTTACTAACCCACGAACGGGCCGAATGCGTCCGATTGCGTTTTTTTCGTAATGATCGGTATTTTGCGATTTTTCAGAAAAATTGTCGCGACATTTCGTAGCCATTCCGAAAGTTGCACAAAATCTGGCGATTTTTTCGTAGCGTTAAAACTTGCGCGAAAAGTCGTGCCTTTTCGTAGCCATTCCGAAAGTTGCGCAAAATGTTGCGATTTTTTCATAGCGTTAAAAAGTTGCGCCTTTTTCGCAGCTTTCGCGCCGAGTACGAAACATTCAGATTCATTCAAGCTTCAGTATGGTGACTTTTCTTGGGCCAGGTTGGAGCTGCAGGGTGCCATTGAGTCCTATGGGAGGCTTCCAAAATCATGCTAAGTCTGAAAGTTTCACCTGCCGCTTACGAGCGCTCAATACGAAAAAGTCGCGACAAGATACGAGTGAATCGTAATGGCTACGAAAAACTCGCGTTTTTCGCGCAAGTCGTAATGGCTACGAAAAACTCGCGTTTTTTCGTGCAAATCGTATTGGTAACGAAAAAGTCGCGAAAATTTCCAAAAAGTCGTAAAGGCGCCGAAAAAAATCGCAAAAAATACGAAAAAGTCGCAAAATGTTCGTTTTCCAATCGGAATTTTTCCAATTCGTGTCTTAGTAAATGTGCCCCTAAATGTTAGAGGTCAAGCTATGCATGCAAGGAAAAGAAAGAATTTAGAATTATGCAAATGCTGGCAACGTTTATTTCCAGGTGTACCATGTGCTTCGGGACCTCTAAGATAAATGAATTGCCTTTTCCATCTATCAATCAATCCATGTATCTAATCTTTCTAGCCATCCATTTGTCAAGACATGCACACAAAAACTCATGGGAACAAATGAAGATCTGTACACATTTTTAAAATTTAAATGGAAAGAGAATGATTATGTTCCTGACTTCTACTGATTAACATGATTAAATATTCATTTGGGAGATAGCCATTCTTCCCATCAGTCATTTGATGAAACGATTTTAAAGATATATGAAAGGAGGAAATAGTTCTTGCTCTATTTTTATATTTCAATATGTTCCATAGGATTATTGTAGGAATATTATGCATTTTAGATTAACTGTGATGTATGACTCCAAGCTTTCAATCTGGGGATTCACACAGTCCTTCATGTGAAATACATACCATATACTGTAGTAGTGTAAGGATTATGATCCATAGCAATTTTTCCTACTTTCTGACCACTGGAGAGCAGCATTAGTCTGATCTCAAGTGGTGTAAAGATTATGGTACTTGGCACTTTTTGACCACTAAAGAGTAGCAGTCATAAAAATTCCTTTACCATAAAACCTTTGAAACATCTAAGAAAATGTTAATGTTTATCCTCACAAAAAGTTAAGGGCAGATTTATCAAAACGAAAACTGAATACATAAAAACTCACCCCATTCATTTCCATGGAATTTTTAGAAGTGTATTTATCAAAAGGTGAAAGTTAGAGTTCACCAATTGATAAATACACATCTTAAAAACGAATAGGAATGAATAAAACGTGCGTAAATGTTTAAGTATTAAGCTTTAAACTCACATTTTGATAAATCTGCCCTTAACTTTTTGTGAGGATAAACATTAACATTTTCTCAGATGTTTCCAAGGTTATATAAGCCCTTGGTTATCTATAACAAAGCAAAATAGAGAGTTTTACAAATACATCATCGAAATATAAAAGCACTCTTGTAGCAATTCAAAATGCACTTACATGATATACATAAATAATTGGGGTTCTCTCAAATTGCTTTGTAATAGGTATGTGAATAGGCATGTGAGACATGTGGTGAATCAAATATGATGTTAAACGGGCTGCTGATCGAGTACCAAAAGGGGAATACTAAACATGAAAGACCTGAGAACTACAGCATGGAAGAAGGATTTATCAGCAGGTTACATTGCTTCCTTAATAATCTACCATTACTTAATATTTAAAGTAATCCCTGAGGAAAAAGGATTTACAAGCTTTCTCTTCCTGTTATGTAGCACAAATCCAATTGATTAATCCATGGTATGTGATCAATGAAGATGTATGGCCAGCATAACATCTGAAAATTCTCAGTAGATGTCAAATATCACAGTCTTATATTACCTGATATTATGGTCTATAGTAGTTTTTGTTGATTGCATCTGTAACAAAATATGTTTAGTATCTGACTAATTATGTGTGTTAAAATGGAACTAGAAAGTGTTTAGTTGGTTCTGACCATGAACTCTACCCTACTCTACCCTATATATACCCTATATATTTAGTGCTGGGCGGTATACCGTTTCACACCGAATACGGGTGTTTTTTTAAAAAATGATATAAATTTTTTAAATTCCCCAATACCGGTGTGCGCCCCGTGCGTACATGACGTCAGTATGCATGGGCTCAACTTTATAAATGGGCCTGTCTCCGCTCGGAAACAACAGAAGTGGCATCGCTCGGGACGCATCGCTGGAGGATCGCGAAGTTGCCGAGGAGCCCGAAGCCAAGCGAGGAGAAGAGGAGAAGGCAAAGAAGACCCTGGAAGAAAAGAAAGCTACAAGGAAAGAAAGTGTATCGGTAAGTTCCACTGAACGCCAATGTGCATGGGGGCGCTGTCTTCAGGGGGGGCCTGGCCTGCAATCCTGCATATTTTATAGGGGTGCCTGGCCAGCTTGCTGAATGGGGGGCAATGTATTGGCACTGTCTTTGTGTCTTTGGGGGGGGGGGGGGTGGCCTGCAAACTATTTAGGGGCCCTAGCCACCAATGTTTATTTATGTATAGGGTGCAGGGGCCCTGGCCACCAATATTTATTATTTATTTATATACCGTCAAATACCGTGACACCGATATAATTTTGAAAAATACCATGATATAAATTTTTGGTCATACCGCCCAGCTCTATATATATTTATTTAAAAATAAAGCCTACTGGGTTGTTCTAATGTTAGTATATATATGGTTTATGTATGTGAGTGTATAGATAGGTCAGTATAGGTTTATATAGACAACAAAAAGAGATCCTCTGCACTCAATATATACCCATTACCAATACCAATTATCAATATATATAGGACATTAAGCTACCAAGTTAAGCCCTCCCCTTTAAGCAAAACAGGGATTGTTTGTCCATATATTGCAATATACTTCAAGCTGGCCAACTACGTCAAAGTCGTCCCCAGTCTGGCCAGTCCTACATATACTTATCTGATTCATTAAGAATTCTACTGCTTCAATATACATTCAGCAAAGGGACTAAGTTTTACCTGCAACTTGCTTGCTTTCAGGTTAAAACTCCCAAATGGTTGCCCTTTTATTGGGCCATTGGGATCGTCTGACTGTAGCTGGAAAGGGTGGGAACTAAAACATGGAGCTGGCCATATTATATTGATGAGGATCTCTGCTGAGGATCTCTTGTTGATGTATATATGTATTTTGTGGTCACAGCCTCATTGCACCCCCACCTAATGGTTTAAAATTTAGTGGCAAGCACAACTTTCCCTTTTTTTGCTACAGTATAGGTTTGTGTGTGCTGGGGTTCATTTGGAAGGGTTGAACTTAATGGACTTTAGTCTTTTTTCAACCCAAATGAACTATGTAACTATACGTAACTATGTGACTACGTTGAAAGGTTTTTGTAGATAGCATTACTAACTAATAGTATTTTCTTGCCAAAGGTGCTGTGAATGTGCAGTGAATTCAGTGAATTCTGAGCAGTTTCCTTCTGTCTGAAGCCTCTCTGCTTTTAACCATCTCTCATTTCATGTCTTATGCAAAGTTCATGCCAACACTTTACTAAGTTTATTTGCCCTTTCAACTCTGCTATCCCCTGAGAAAAGTCATTTTTATTACATCTTTTCACCAGCTTCCTTTGATCACATCTAAAGTCTGAATTCAAAGCCCAACCAAGTTATTTTAAGGTAAAATAAGCCTTCTGTTCTGATTCTATCTACATTCTCACTCTTCTGCTGTTGCAACATTGCTCTGGGAAAATCTTGGTATTGTTACTATTTTATTGTAAAGGAAATATATATGTTTTTGATGTTTTGAAACAGATATTTTACTTTATATAGAAGAAAAGTATTTATTATAAGATTTCCAGTGGTATTCAGCTTTAGATTATCACTGCTAAAGAAAACTATAGTAAAAGATTAATTGAATTCAAATTATAGTTTGCGCCATTAAACGTAAAATGTATGTGTATCCTACTTGGATTTGTGCTGTAGGCAATGAAATCAATTCAGCAACTATTACATTTGTGGAGGCATTTGGGTAACAAAATGTTGGCAGCCCAAATAGTTGCACAGCCATTGTGATTCTTACAAGTAGCCCTTTACAAAATATCACTAGGGTTCTTTTGAAAAAGGGCTTTGGGTAGTGAAATGCAATGATGAGTTTAAACAACGTGTGGTGCTTCCTGCCCCTAAAAAGTTGAATGACATTTCACCCACCATCATTGCAGTTAAAGCTAAAGCGTTCTAATGCCATCTAATTTATATACCAACCTTGGGGAGCAACTTCACAACTCAATGCAAAAAAACCTTTTTTGCATTTTTTTCTTCTAACCTAAATGGATGCGCTCATGTTCACTGAAAGGATGTAATGGCAAATAAAGAAATAAAGTGGTTATTGTATGTTCCCCTTTTTTATTTATACAACATGATAATATCCCCCCTTGCCATCTCTTCTGCAGTGTAAAACAGTCCCAGCTTGTTTATCTAGTTGCTCTTTTTTGGACTCTATATGTTTCATTATTATTGTTTGTTTGGCCAGGGTCAAGGATGCAACAGCATTTCCAAGACCAACATACCTTAGATGAAAAGTAGTCATATATGTGGCACTGAATTAAACACTAAGGGGCACATTTACTAACCCACGAACGGGCCGAATGTGTCCGATTGCGTTTTTTTCGTAATGATCGGTAATTTTGTGATTTTTTTTTGGCGTCTTTACGACTTTTTCGTATTTTTTGCGATTTTTTCGGCGTCTTTACGATTTTTGCGTAAAAACGCGAGTTTTTCGGCGTCTTTACGATTTTTGCGTAAAAACGCGAGTTTTTCGTAGCCATTACGAAAGTTGTGCAAAGTCGCGATTTTTTTGTAGCGTTAAAACTTGCGCGAAACGTCGCGCCTTTTAAGTTTTAGCGCTACGAAAAAGGCGCGACTTTGCGCGCAAGTGTTAACGCTACGAAAAAATCGCGACTTTGCGCAACTTTCGTAATGGCTACGAAAAACTCGCGTTTTTACGCAAAAATCGTAAAGACGCCGAAAAACTCGCATTTTTACGCAAAAATCGTAAAGACGCCGAAAAAATCGCAAAAAATACGAAAAAGTCGCAAAATGTTCGTTTCCAATCGGAATTTTTCCAATTCGGATTCGAAATCGTGTCTTAGTAAATCAGCCCCAAAGTAGATCACGTCTACTGCAACTCCACCATCCACGTGCCTACTTACTTTATCATAAACGGAAATTAAATTTGTTTAAAATGATCTGTCCTTTATCAAGCCATACTAATTACTATTTATACTGCCATTCTCAAGAATGTGATCCCTTAACAAACTTTCAAAGACCTTGCTCACAATAGATTTTAAACTTACAGGCATATAATTATGAGTAGCGATGAGCAAAATTTTTCGCTAGGCATGGATTTGCTGTGAATTTCCACGTTTGCCATTGGCATTTTGAAATGGGTGCAAAATGTTGGTGTGGAAAAATTTGCTGGGCGACATAAAAAAATTGTCACACGCATCAAATAAAAAAAAAAGATTAGTCACATAAAAGCCCTTTATATTTACTTCCCAGTCATATGACTCATTCAGTCATGTTTTAGCAATGCCAGTTACCTCATATTTATCGTTCAGTGCAACACTAGAGGGTTTATTCACTAAAGTGCGATAAGCGTTATCGCATGCTTTTTTGTGTTAAAATTGACGCAAAAAAATGCACAATTCGTTAAAGTATTATTGCATACGTTAAGTCGCATATCACGTGTGTTAAATAGCGTGCAAGTGAATGCGTTAATTTTACCGCATTGCGTTAATTCTCGCACAGAAATAATACTAACGCATGATTCACAAACACTTAGACGCACTAAATATCGCATTAGTCTGTGCTAAAATTAACACCTAATTGGGGCAGGCGGTAATTATAGAAAAGTACAGTTTATGAGCTTTTGGCAACACAACATGGACTTTGCAGTGTGATGTAGCCTCCAGTTTGCAGGAAAATGGTCATTTTAAAAAAAAGTAGTTTTACAAACGTAATGGTGTGTATGGCTAATATGGCGTGCGCGTGATAAGTAGCGCACGTGCGTTAATTAGTGCACATAACAAGTAGCGCGCTGCATTAATTAGTGCGCGTTGCATCAAATATCGCACAAAAATAGTCTACGCGGCTTAAAATTAACGCAAATATCCTTTTAGGGAATCGTGCATTAAGAAAAATAAGATGCGATAAAATTTTTAACGCATGCTATAAATAGCGCTCGTTTTACCGCACCTTAGTGAATCAACCCTTAGATATCCCATTTTACCAGTTAAGCTGCTCGGATAAGAAAACACATTAAATACAGGTACCAGTTTTTAGGTTTTGAATTTATAAATTCTGATCCTCCCCCTTTCGACTCTACATTCTAAATATATGGCCACTGTTTAAGAACAAAACAGGCATTAATTAATTAAACATAGTAAACATAATTCAGTGTGGCCGATTGGCAATAAGGTCAACTTATTGGCTAGATTTTATTCTTTACAAAGTAGCACTTTATAAGTTTAAGAATGGCCCATTGAAACTTCTAGCAACATTTCAACCTTTTTTTTTGGATTTCAATTTGCCATAGTCATAAAGTGTGATTTTTTTTTTTTTAAATTAAAAACAAAATGTGTTTATGTATCTAGGTTGTATGTACAGTCTTACAGTTAGCAGAAACTTACAAAAAAGTGTAGTGAGAAATCATAGCCCCAAACTGATACAGTAGACATAGCAAGTTAAAAAAAACTCTTTACAGTGAATTTAATTAAATCTACTCCTACCAACTTAGCTTTAGCACACAGAAAGAGGGAAATAGTTTAAACCAGCCAAATAACTCAAGATATCTATACCTGTTTACATTTTTTTTTATTGCCTGTTTGAGTTATACATTGTACAGGATCACCCCTAAACTAAATGGAATTGTCCCATTAGGTGTTGGTCGTGAAATTATAAATTCATAGGCATTAGCTCAATTTTAACTTGGAGCATCCAAAAACTATAAAAATTCAAAAGAGGAGCCAAGCACCCAGGGAATTCAGATCAAGTGGAAGAACAGTATTGCGCTATTAGGTTTTCTTTTATGGGCTTCCTCCCAGATTCTTTATCCTTTCATCCAAAAAACCATAGGGAGTTATATTTTAAGACCTGAGTAGGCAGGACTTATCAAAAGCTCTGTCCCTCTATGTATAATAGTGAGCTATATTCATCCTGAGCTATTCCATGAAAGGCATTGTTAAAAGGAATATCTCCTCAAGGAGACCTCAGTCAGAGCTTGATACACTGTAAAAGTAGAATAAAATGATGATGAGCCACCTATATCCATCTGTTTGGCTTCAGTCCTGTTCTACACCAGCTGTCTTTATCCTGATGGAGGGCACATATGCTACCAATAGGCATTATTGTGGCTAACACTTTTGTAATTTTGTCAACAAATGCTTTATAACCTGTTTATATCATAAAAACACTTGACACTTACAGTGCATTTACACAGTACACCCTATGCTTACTGGGAGGCTTATATACCTACGACAACTCCCAATGACTAGAATGACTCTCACGCTTTTAGATGCCACAGTTTAAATTTTATTTTTTTTCAAATTTTGTACTTAATAAATTTGTATTTTTTTGTTCAAAAACAAAAAAAATTGCCATTTATTTTGTATCAAAGCTGCGACAAATCCAAAAGAAAATATATGCCATCTAAAAGCTGTCGAGGTCATGTAGAAGTAAATGGCAGCTGTTCTTTTTCAACTGGCTAATCTTTCTTTGCTTCGTGGCTTTAAAAGGTTTTAGGGGTTCTTTGACTCTTTCATGTGTCTGTCAAAACAAAATATTTGCTTGTTATCACTAGGCATTCGTAGTTTTAGGGAAAAAAAAGGGGTTCATGGTATCAAAGACCTCTAAAATAACAAAAATTAGAATGGAAGCCTATATTGTTTGTGCAAAACAAGATTCAAGAATGCGACACACTTTTTTTTTCACAAGATTATCGAATGAAACAAGTGAAGGTTTATATATATATATATATATATATAAAATGCATGTGTAGAGAGCACTCACTGTATTACAGTGTAGAAAAAGTCAGTTTATTTAGTCACAGTTTATTTAGATGACACTATACACTACACTATAATGCCGTGAGTGCTCTCTACACATGCATTTTGTATTTTATGGTCAGCACCCGGCGAGTGCCTTTGATGTGGTGAGTGCCGATTCTCTGCATATATATATATATATATATATATATATATATACTACTACTACTATATATATACTACTCAATGATAAGGTAAGAAAGTAAGCTGAAATGCTTAGAGGCAAAACATTTTACTGCTAAAAATCATTGCTTTCTGCTGAGGAATCAAGGTATATATCATTGTTTGGGCTTACTGACTAACAATATTTAAAGATTAAATCTATTTGATGTTAACAAATAGAAAAACACAGCTCATCAAATTTAAATGCAATCTCACGTGGAAGATACTTCCTCTGTAAATGTGGTAGCTTTGTCATTCTTAGTCATTGTGAAAAACCCATTATATATATATACATACATAAATACATATCAAATAAAGAGTGATGTGTCCTTGTGCCACATTTGTTTTTAACAGTCACCTATTACAGACAGCATGCTGGTTGGAAGCTGTACTTTCAGCTACATGTGAGAAAACTAGTATATTCAGTGTCGGACTGGGACTCCAGGGGTCCAATAAAACCTTAGACCATGGGCCCACTCTCCAAACTATTTTTCCTTCTTTCCTTACTCAACCACTTTGTTCCAGCTAGCATCTATCCTTCCATTTATTTCTCCTCTTTGTTCCCATTCAGAAATAGGGAATAACCATGAAGTAGACCAAATAGTTAGAAACAGGAGGATCCACTAACCCCTGGGCCCACCTGGAGTTTTCTTGGTATCCTGGTGGGCCAGTCCGACACTGACTGCAGACAAATCTATTTTTAAAAGAGGGGCAAAACAATTCCTTGCAACATACATAAAGACAGATTCTCTAAACATAGATAAACAAAGAATAGTATTATGAAAAACATTTGAGCATTAGTGTTTGGATAAATGTTACTTCTTAGCTCCATCTGTCTGTTTTCAGTTTATGAAATGCCATATGTAGTGCTGCTAAAAATGTCTTCTGGTTTAGTTTTGATGTGGAATATCTTGTTATTAATGCCATTGCCATTCTAATAATGCAGGTTATATTTTACAGTTAGAACAATTTCCAAAACTTGAGACAAAAACGGCATTATTATAAATCTAAAGGTGAGATTATTGTTTTAAAGGGGCCCTCCATCCAAAAAATCAATTTTCCCTAATGCAGCTTGAAGCACCTTTCCAATAGGCAATAATCACAAATGGTTTTAATGTTAAGTAAATGTAACTGTTATTGAAAATAGTGTAGGGACCCATAGGGTTAATATGCCCCTATGGCT
This sequence comes from Xenopus tropicalis, assembly GCF_000004195.4. Taxonomy (NCBI): domain Eukaryota; kingdom Metazoa; phylum Chordata; class Amphibia; order Anura; family Pipidae; genus Xenopus; species Xenopus tropicalis. Next base: position 133,325,834 of record NC_030677.2, read on the forward strand.
TTAAACCCTACCATTTCCTTCTTTATGTTGTTACTGGGCAAAGACCCATGTATCTAGTTTACAATTTGCATTATGTGCCTTATTGGTTCATAGGTTGACCACACCCTTTGCTTCAAAAGGGTGGGTCTTCATCTTTGGCTGCATCTGGTGTCTCAGCTGGAAGGTCCACTGAGCCTGGGATCAACAGGGCCCCAGTAAAGCCAACCTACCCTAGAGTCACCATCCAAACTCTAGTGAAGTCGGGGAACAGGGACCCCGTGAACGAGGAATAGCTAGACAAAAGCACTCTGAAGAGCACTTTCTAGGAAGGGTGGAATAGTGCAGGATAAGGTAGTAAGAACAGTTTCTGGCTCCAACCAGGAGAAGTAGCTGGAAGTACCCTTCCTTACAGGCACTGTTGCCTTAGTATAGGGCCACAGTTAAGACATAGGAATCAGGCTAGTGAAAACCCCTGATCCATAGTTGGCTGTTGGGATCCTAATGAATAAGTTATTCATCCTGAGGACCTGAGGTGTATTTCCAGACTGCCCTCCATAGTGGTGCCATGCTGAAAGGTGTCGTTACCCTGCCCAGACTCAGAGGTGGGATAAACCGGTGGGCATCCTCTCTTGCTATCTTCAGAGTGTTAAGCTAATGTTTCCTCTGTGTGTGAGTATATACATCAACCCTGTGCACTAATTGTCTGGGACAATAAATCAGTTCTGTTGGTTTCATTGCAAAGAACCTTCTGGCGTCCATTACTTTGCACTCAACATAAGTGAGTTGTAGTTGCACTACACCCCAAGAATATTTCCACTTAGCGAAAGCCTATCTGATGTGTATCTGATGCTCTAAAGCCATTCTAGCTGGTGTTGCTTGTTTTTACAGCCAAATAGGGGTTATAGTAATTTTATAATATGTAACATGAGCCAGGTCTCCACTTGTTCTTTTAGTCAGATTTAATCAGTTGCAGTCAGAGGCAGGAGTTTTAAGGTCTCGGGTACTTTTCTAAGCAGCATCTAAGCATCTGGGGGAATTCTTATCTACCCATCATTATTTCCACTGTAGGCTTATAATAAGACCTATACCATTTTACACAAGCTATATATAATTGCTGTAAGAGTGGGCACTAGGAGACTCGGGCAGATGTAACAAAATGTGAGCTCACCACAGAAAAATTTACCCACTTTATCAGAAAGTGAACATTCACCCATTGCTAAATACACTTCTAAAAATCCCATAGGAACGAATAGAAAGTAGAAGTTTACTGTGGTGAGCTCTAATCTCACTGCCCTTGCAACAACTTTTGATAATGTGTTGCTGCATTGAAATGCACGAGCTAAGCCCAGGGAGCAGCAAGGGATGGGTGGGACCACAAGAAAGAGTGTGCTGCCAGGATTCTGATTTAAAGCACGGTGCCATGTGTTTTTTTACAGAAGAAATTCACTGGTTCAGGTAAAATTATATTGTTTTTGGTCATTGGGAAATGCCTAACACAGATGTTTTATTGTCCATAAATATATTTTTTAAATTGCCCCTTAATGTATTACATTTTATAGTAACACAAGAGTTGAAATAATTGGTAATCAAATAGAAGATGTATACTACAATTATACATAAGGGTCACACAGATTTTCTCAGTGCATCATTTGTCAGCTTTTCTGTCTGACTCAGATGATTTAGAATTTATACCATGGAAAGTTGCTGAATTTGAAATCAGTCAGTTGCAGACATGTTACCCTATGGTCATGGGGTAGATGAAGGGGGAATAAATAGGCTTCCACTGCTGAGTACCTATCACCTTTCTGTGCTGTACTAATGTATTACCTTCTATCTAGTGATGAGCGAATCTGTCCCGTTTTGCTTCGCAGAAGAATTCTCGAATCCTTGAAAAGATTTGTGAAACAGCGTAAAATTCACGAAACGGCAAAAATGACCTATGGCAAAAAAAAAATTGTTGCACACGTTACAACATTTTTTTGATGTGCACAACAAATTTTGTTGACGTATGCAACAAATTTTTGTTGCGCTGCTAATTTTTCTGGCCATTTCACAAAGAAATCTGCCAATGGCAAAACACAGAAATTCGCCAGGAATCCATGCTGGAATCATCGCTATTTCTATTTTCCTCTTATTCTCATTCATTGTTAGCAAATCCCCAACCATTGTTTAGTTCTCCCTATTTTAAAAGCAACTTTTCATTAAGTGAGACAAACATATCAGTGATAATTGTTCCCCAGCTAAAACCTAGTGAAATCAATGTATTTCCTTTGGTACGATAAAGAAATTTAGGGCCACATGAAAGTCATCAGTAACATACTCCTCCTTAAAAATTCAAGTTGTTGAAATGCCATAAAAATATTGACATTTCTGTAACTTATTACCACTCCAGCTTGGAGAGAAACTTTCAGAGCTTTAGAACTGGGTTATTACAGCATTACCAGAAGCCAGTGAAATGTGTCTAAGTAGTACAAATGACTCCTTTGAAACAGGCCTTTTAATGTGGGGTCCTTCATTTGAATTTGACCAGGGCACCCAAGATAGGGTTTCCTCCCTGGGCACCTAAATGTTCCAGTGGATTAACTGACTCTTGATTAAAGTAACTAGCAAGTGTTGTGTGACTGATAAGATATTTATATTGTAAATACCACTTGTTCAGGGACAGAATGAAAATTTAGGTGGACATTAAATAACATTCACTTTTATTTTCACTATTCATGGTTTTTAGTGCTAAAACGCAATTTTTTTATGTAAAAATTGTGGGTTTTTTTGCATGTAGAAGTCAATTCATGTAGAAGTCAATGGCAGATATCCCTTTTACAACTGGAAGATATTTCATTGCTTTATGGTTTTAAAAGTTTTCAGGGGTTTTAGATGCTGTCATTTTTGCGATATGAAAAAGTGTTTCGCATTTTTTTCCGCGTATTTTCTTCATTTGTGCTTTTTTAATTCAGATCTTTTAATAAATGAATAACATTCATGAAAATGAGTTTAGTTGCAGTTTCAAAAAACTCTAAAAGCACAAAAATTTGAACGTAAGTAAATGACCCCATATACTCTATAAAATGCTTACTATTATGTTTTGCAGATTAGCACCTAGGCAGTAACCCATAGCAATGATTAGCTCAGTGTTGATGATTTAGCAGCATTTGAGTGTGTATGAGTATTATTTTGTTGTTTGGCCTATATTAAGATACAATGACCTTTTTATCCTCAAGCAGTGGTCAATTAATTTTTTTTTATCATATGCCTATCAGAAAAACCGAATATCCATTTTGTTTATCTAATGTAAGCAACAATTGTAAATAAAAACTTGTGATCTTTAACTGACTGTCTCAGAAGATGTAACTCTAAAAGAAAAGAGGAAGAATCTAATTTCCTTGTTTGATTCACCATGAAATTAAACCAAGCTGACAATTTTTTATTTTCACCTGCCAAGTTCTCCAACACAATGTAAATCTAGTTAATCAAGTAAAGTTATCTATTGCACACACTCATGCTTTCCACCACACCTCTGATTTGCTGCATCCCATTTCCATTTCTATGCCAGAGAGTGACAAATCCCATTTACAGTTTTGCAAGGTGTGTAAGGGCATTGTTGTGAGAATATATTACAAATGCAATCTAAGATTGCTTGGTTGTATGGCAAAATAAGAAATGATCAAATAAACATCCTCTTTAGCCAAGAGAGCAGATGTACTTTTCAAGTTATTCTGTTCTATATTTTTTTCAGATTTAATAGCAAATTATGCTAGCTGTAAACATTAGTTCTGCTCACAAGCCCCTTGGCCACAGGCAATATATTTCATGGGCAGCTTGGTGGCACAATGGTTATCATTCTTGCTTTGCCCCAGGGACCGAACTGAAAAGGTGGAGGGACAGACAAAGAAAGGGAAAAGGAATGAAATCTAGGTCCCAAGGTATTGTGTGAGATGCAGTCCCATTAGTGAATGCCCAGGGGGTGGCTGGCTGGTGATGTAAGTGTACAGGGGAGCACACAGGAGGTGCCATTTTACTTTTGTAGCCTTTGCCTTGCCTCTATGCTGAGGGGTATTTTAAAAGGGATGCTGATAGTTAGGTGATATGGAAAGACATTCTGCCCATGTCATGGGTTTGATCAGGATGAGGAAATGATCTGAAGTTTAAATGTTCTTCCTGTGTCTGAATAGATTTCCTTCCACATTCCAAGTACCTACAGACAGATTAAATGGCTTCTCATAAAACATACATAACCATTATATGTGTGTGGTAGGATCCTTATATTGTAAGCTCTGCTAGGGCAGTGAATGTCTGTAAAGTGCTGTGTAACATGCTGATGCTATACAACAAAATGTATAATTATACTGCCGATTAAATCCCAGGTTACATTAGCTGTTATTTCAAGTGTTATTCAGAATTAGCTTAATGTGGCATTTTGTAAATAAGTAAAGATCTGGGGGACTATATATATGTAGCCCACTTTATAACGGTGCTGCTACTTGTGCCATCCAATGGCTTACTTTTGGTGCTACAGGAGCCTTGAGCCCCCGCTTACTATGGGGGAACAGGTACAATATTACTGAATGGCATGCCTCCACCCAGGAAGTATAACTCCCCTCTCTGGGAAACTCTGTAATGTCCTCCTTGGACAGGGACTCCCTGCAATCCCGGTACCTTGCCCCTCCCTTGGGGTAGCTGCTTACCAGGCAGTTGAGGATCCTCTGTGTATGAAGGCCCAAGACACCGGTTATGATGATGAACCAGGTGAACTTGCTTTATTGAGAGCAGGCAGGACTTCCAGGATTTGTTACACAAACAGTTCAGGTTACACTTCTCCTTTGCTTCTGTCTTAGAGAACCTCTCTCTTGGGGCTACCCATGGTACTCCCGCCAGGTGATCCTATCTAGGAGCTCCCCCCAGTACTCTCGCCAGAAGACCCTCTCTTAGGGCTCTCCCCGGTACTCCCGCCAGGCTGACCTTCCACAAGGACTCACCCTGGTACTCACGCCTGAGCACCCCTTGATTAGGAATCTCCCTGGTGGTGAATAGTTCCACTTAACTAGACACTACATGCCCTGAACTCTGGTGATGGATTGCCAGGGGGTCTTAAAGGAGAAGGAAAGGCAAAGTCACTTGGGGGTGCCAAAATGTTAGGCACCCCCAAGTGACTTAAATCGCCTACCTTTTACCCCGGGCTGGTGCCCCTGTTAGGAGAGAACAGCACCAGCCCGGGGTAGCTGCAGCGCTTCCGCCTTCCTGTTCGCTCGTGCGCGTATGCGCAGTAGAGTGAAAAAGCCAAACTTTAACAGAGAAGTTGGCTTTTCACTCTACTGCGCATGTGCCTGTCATGGGGTCCCGGCAAAATGAAGCAGGAAGGCAGAAGCGCTCGCTCGCAGGTACCCCTTGATTAGGATTTAAAGGTCAAGCTTGATTTTTTTTCACAAATTGAGTTTTTTAGTGCTAAGACTCAACTCAAATTATGGTTCAAAAACCAAATGTCTGGTATTTATTAAGTGCAAAAAGCCCAAAAACTTGAATGTAAAACTTCACCATCTAAAAGCTTGTGAGTTTAAATAGAATTCAATGGGAGTTGTCATTGGCAAAGTCAAGCCATATTTTCTATTGGAGTTTTTCAATTTTTTCAAGTTTTTTTTGAGTTTGTAAACTTATAAATTTGGAATATTGGAGTTTTTTTATTCAAACAAGTTTTCCATGTTAATAAACATGCAAGCATTCACTCTTGATTAATAAAACTGATACATAAGCCCAATAATTGGAGCTTACCTAGCAATATATGCCCAACGACAATTTACTCTATTGATGCTGGAGTAGAAATGCCGGAGCATACTTTAGCACTACTATATTAATGTTACTGCTTAATTAATTGATTAGATTTCCTGCGGAATCCTTTTGCTGCTGCTTGGTCGTTTTTTTTTGTATAAAATAAATTTGCAAAGGTAACTCAAACCTCTCAGGGGCCATGTTCCTATATAATGGTAGATATTAAAGAGAATAGCACTAAAGAGAATAGGTGGAATGAATAGAATAAACTATGATTGTCCTCAGACATTTCTCATAATCTACTCCATTGGTGATGTAGGTTCTTGTTCTACCTTAAAATGTCAACACGTACTGTATAAGGAACATACCAAGAGACCTCTCCTAGCCAGAAGGTGAAGTCATGAATTGTGTGTAGATGATATTCTGCTTTTTGACCTTCAACTTTTGCCACTTCACCACCTGTGAAGTAAGATATCGTTTTCATCTTCTTCATTATTATTTTCTTTTGTGGGGATATAGTAACATAGTTAAATAGTTCCATCTGGTTGAGAAAAGACCAAAGTCCATCAAGTTCAACCCTTCCAAGTAAACCCAGCACACACAAACCTATACTGCCCTATCTATACACTCACATACATAAACCATACACCAACATACATAATATTTAAACCATATACCAACATACATAATCCATATACCATCATCAATACTAATTGTAGATTTTAGTATCAAAATAGCCTGGGATATTTTGCTTGTTCAACAAATCATCCAAGTCCCATTTAAAGGAATTAACAGAATCTGCCACCACAACATCACTTAGAAGGGCATTCCCCAACCTCACTTCTCTCACAAAAAATTGGCCCCAATAAAGCCATCTCTACCCCTGTCGGGGACAGGGACCCCATAAATGAGGGCCAGTTATATAGTTATAAGCACTTTTTAGGAAAGTGAGATAGTGAGGAAAGGAAGCAAGAGCAGCTTTTGGCTCCATCCAGGAGGTTAGCTGGAAGTTTTTCCCATGCCTTAGCATAGGACCACAGTTAAGACACAGTATACAGGCTAGTACCTAACCCTGATCCACAGTCAGCTGTAGGATTCTTTAAAGCTAGAGGTATTCAACCTGAGGACTGAGGTATCTATCCAGACTGCCCTCCATAGTGGTGCTGAGCTGATCAGGAGCTTTACCCTGGCCAGTCTCCCAAAAAGGGGTGGGATAAACTGGTGGCATCCTTGCTTGTTGTCCTCAGAGTGTATTACTGCTATAACATCTGCATTTGTGAGTATATGAGCTAACCCTGTGCACTGAATTATCTTGGATAATGAACCCAGTTATTGTTTGTTCACCATCGAGAACCTTCTGGTGTACATTATTCTCTATTTTACTCTGCACACAGCTACAGACAGTTGTAGTTGCACTACACCCCAGGATACTTACATATCCATGCTCTAACCTATTCTAGCTGGTGCTTGTCTGTTTTACAGCCAAATAGGGGTTACAGTAACATCAGCTATCTGCCTATAATGCCCTCTAATGTACTTGTACAGAGTAATTATTTCACCTCACAAGTGCCTTTTTTCCAGCGAAAACAACCCCAACCTCGACAGTCTAACCTTAGTTATAGCAACACTATATACAATACTACAGGGTCAAAAACAACCTATTCAGATAGATTAAGACTCTCTATCTTTATTTAGACAAAAATTGAACTAATAATAATAATAATAATATATTGCAGCTATAAATTAATGTAAAATTGTTTTCTGTTAGTGGGCTTCCCCTAGCCTTTAAACATGTTTAACTATTTACTGATTTTGTCCTCTCAGTAATTGTACTCTTCTTTTCTTATTTGCAAACCCCTCATTATCATTACCCAATGGGCTAAATAGTCTGAAATGTTTTTTTTTTACTACAAACCAGAAGGGCAGGGCATGCCCTAAATTTATCAGGGAGCGGGAGAAGCTACAGTATGTGTAGGAAGAGATACAATAAAACTGTACCATAGGTTATTCTATGTACTAAGCACAATTCATCAAGAAATGCAATATTCCTGGAAGGGAAAATAAAAACAGTGTTCTGAAAATATATTGCATTTTATATTTGAAAATATTGTATATAACTGTTTAGGTTATAGTAACAATAAGTAATAATACAGCAGAGATTGTTCTACTTACAAACATGCCCATGTACTGTGTAGCCAAGCATCAGAATGCTCTTTTGGCAATATTTATAAGAAAAACAGAGATGTGGACAGATAAAGACAGAGAAGAATGGTTGGTGCATTTTTCAAAAAGGCCACTAGATGACAGAAAGGGAGGATTTCATGCAATTTATAACATTTCTGCAATGTGATCATGTTATTTCAAAGCATTCACACTGAGATGACATTTTTTTGTCTTTATAATTACAATTTTTTGTTTAACTCTAGATTTTACATTCTTACATTTTTACATTCATTTAAGATGAATTATCTTTACTTACTAGCAGTTTCTTGCAAAGCAATAACACATCTTTCATTCAGATATATTTGTTAAGAACAATTAAGAAAATTCTAAGTATAGACTGCATTAATAATAATTTTCTGATGAAGCTCATATACCTGTATAGTACCTTTTCGCAACTGAAAAATGCTAGCTACTTCTATCTTCATGTCAAGGAAAATCATTTTCTCCTTGGAAACAACTGTTGTTTTCAGGCTATGATCTCAATCAATATTGTTTAAACACTGTTGAATACATTAGTAGTTTACAAATGGCTAGTACATTAGTACATTTACAAATGGCTATGAAAAAGTAATGTAACCTAATTAGTTATGATTATATCTTGGTGACAACCTTGTTATATGCTTATAATAAAGCTATGGGCCTTTATATCACAACTAGTGATACAGAGTTGTCACATGACTTATTTTACGTGAATGTGGCCATTTTGTAGCGACTGCGCCTGATTTGATGTGACAGGCCTATTTTGCTGCCACTGTGACTTTTTTTGAAGCGCAACAAATTTTTCCGTGCCAAATTTTCGCAGGAAGTTGCGCAAAACCACTTAGTGGTTTTATAGTTTTTAGCAATCACAAATAAACTAATTTTCACAAATGGCATTTTGTGATTAAAAAAAAGTCACAGAAAAAACTAGAAAATCACTACTTTTTCAATTTGTCACAAAAAAACATGACTTTTTCTTAATGTTGCAAAAAGAAAACTTCTAAAACATAAAAGCAAAGAAAGATCTTCCAGTTGTTAAAGGGACATCTGTCATTGACTCTTTCATTTAGATTTGTCACAGTTTTGTCACATAATAAATGCCCCCATATGTTATCATTAGATGTACAAGACCACTTTGAATTCTATTATGTATATATACTGTGTATATATATATATATATCTACACGAATTGGGAAAAGAAGCCGCACTCACAGGACTTAAGTACAAAAATAAAAAACTTTTAATGATAAATCAGTGAACTGACGTTTCGGCTGAACACCTCAGCCTTTCTCAAAGTTAAACCACACTGTGAAAGCTAACATTAAATACACTGACTGGCGGGAAAAAACAGACAACACAGGGGTGTGACGTCACAGTTTCACGCTGCCGAATACACATCGGGCGTGAAATGTTAATTAGCATAGAATGTGTATTTCAACTGCACTGTGCAGAAGTGGGTATTGTGATCAAACCAAAACAACAATTATAGAGAGCGATACCAGGGGATAAGAAACAAGTATCAAGTGCAAAGAAACAATGTATCAGATAACTTGTTACGAGTAAATACTCTGAATTGTAAGGAGTGTAAGATACAAAGTGACATAGAGAGGAGATTACAGTTAAAGCCACAGATGAGATGCAGAACACAAAAGAACCAAAGAGTATATGCAGCGGGAAAAATTATAAAAAATAAAGTTAGTAAGATAGTGAAAGCTTTGATCATCAGGGCGAGGCAGCTGGGAGTCCCTATAGCTCAAAAACCTTTTTTGCTTATCCTCCATGTAGTAATATCACGGCTGCACGCACGGGGTATGCACTGTATTCACTTACCGAGCCGTGAGCAATGTAGTATCTCAGATAGTATACCCGTGTTACGAGCTGGCTATGACCTCTGTTGAGGCCTCTTTAGGTGATTGATACCCACAAGTTTGCTCCCTGGCATCATGCAGGAGTACCACAGTATGTTTCTACCCGATGGGATATAATAGGAAGGCCTGGTTGGTTTATGTCCTCCAACCGGGGGTACGAACACCACCAGTGCCAACCAGTCCCTGACTTTGGCCACCTGTTAATCTTACAGGTTCTAAACCTTTTTCCCGATACATATACATATTGAGGAAACCAGGATTATTCTGTCCAAACCCGTCCGGTCTGGCGATAACGGTTAGTTTGGTTGCATGCATATATTGCCTGTAATCACACAACTATGATGCCAACTACCCGGAACGGGCGCAATTGATGATCGGGCTTCCGACACGTTACCCCTAATGGACACAATAAACGGTAATGCCGGCACTGGCACTATATTTAACAC